>NW_007252657.1:20329-33791 GCF_000164805.1 Carlito syrichta
TTTTTGTTTCTGTTTCAAGATACAGGAAATTTGTGTTAGTTCATTCTAGTTGCAAATCATAGGAAGTGCTTAACCTCTAATTCTCCAGCTCAGTAACTCTTTGTTCCACCCATGCTTAAGCTAGCTAGCCTGCCTCAATGTCAGTGTTCTGGATTTTGGTCAATGTTCTGAATTTTGGCCGTACTGATAGGGTGTAATAGTATCTAGTTTTCATTTTCATTTCCCTGAGGATGTAATGTGGATTATTTCTATATGTTTATTTTATCACTATATCGTCTTTGGTGAGCTATTAAAGTCTTTGCCTTCCTTTAATCAAGTTTTTAATTTAATTTTTGAGTTTTAAGAGGCTTTTTTGGTATATTTTAGAAAATAGTTCTTTATCTATTGTGTTTTTTGTTTGTTTGTTTGTTTTAAACATATGTTCTCTCAGTCTGTAGCTTGTCATCTTATTCTCCTGACATTATTTGTCATGGGGCAGAAGTTTTTAATTTTAATGAAGTTCAGTTTACTCATTATTTTTCATGAATTATGCCTTTGTGTTGTATCTAAAAAACCATTGCCATCAAGGTCATCTAGATTATGAATTATGCCTTTGTGTTGTATCTAAAAAACCATTGCCATCAAGGTCATCTAGATTGGTCTCATATGTTATCTTCTAGAAGTTTTATAGTTTGTGTTTTATATTTAGGTCTATCATTTTGAGTTAATGTTTGTGAAGATTTTTTTTTTTTTTTTGCATATGGGATGCTTAAGTATTCTATTAATAGCACTATTTTTTCCCAAAAGATTTATCTTTTCTTTATTGTATTGTGTTTGCTCTTTTTTAAACATCAGTTGATTATATGTGGTTCTATTTTTGGCCTGTCTCTTAGGAGCTGTTCCGTTTATTGATTTGTTGATTCATGTGCTTATATCAGTCTTTACTGTAACCTAATAATAAATATTGAAGCCAAGTAGTGTCAGATCTCCAGCTTTGTTCTTCTTCTTCGATATTGTATTGATTATTCTGGGCATTGCTTATTCTGAGGCTTTTTCCTTTCCTTGTAAACTTTAGAATCAGCTTGTCAATATCCACATAATACCTTCCTGGACATTGGTTCAAATTTTATTGAAGCTAGGTCAAAATAAGAATAACTGATGTCTTGACAATATTGAGTCTTCTGATCCATGAACATGGATATTTCTTCATATATTTAGTAGTTCTTTAAATTTCTTATATCAGAGCTTTACAGATTTTTTCATATAGATCTTGAACATAATTTTAAAAAATTTGTTGGTAAGTATTTCATATTTGGGAGGCTAATGTAAATAGTGATATGTTTTTAATTTCTAATTCTACTTGTTTATTGATGGTCTATAGGACTGTGGATGACTTTTATATGTAAACCTTGTACTCTTCAATTTTACAATAATTGCTTATTAGTTCAAGGAAACTTTTTGTTGAGTCTTTTGGATTTCTGCATAAACAGTCATGTCTTCTGTAAATAAAGACAGCTTTATTTCTTCCCAATCTGTGTTACCTTTTATGTCCTTGTTTTATTGCATTAGCTAGGACTTCCAGTATGATGTTGAAAGACAGTAATGAAATGATACATCCTTTCCTTGTTACTTATCTTAACTGGAAAGGTTCAGGTTATATATTAACTGTAGATTTTTTTTGTAGCTGTTCTTTACCATTTGAGGAAGAGTCTCTTTTTTTCATAGATTATTTAGAATTTTTTTTTAAAATTGTGAATGAATGTTAGATATTTTCAAGTTCTTTATCTGTACCTATTGATATAATGTAATTTTTCTTTGTAGCTATTAGTATGATGGATTACATTATTTGATTTTTGAATGTTGAACAAGCCTTGTATACTTGGGAAAAGTCTCACATGCTTGTGGTATATGATTCTTTTTATACATTATTGGATTTGATTTTTTTGGGGGGGATGTAGTCTCACTGTGTCATCCAGGCTGGAGTGCAGTGTCATGCTCACGGCCACCACAGCCTAGATCTGCTGGGCTCAGACAATTCTTCCCATTTATTGTAGAGATGAGGTCTCACCAAGTTGCCCAGGCTGGTCTTGAGCCCCTGAGCTCAGGCAATCCTCTTGCCTCGGCTTCCTAAAATTGCAGGGATTACAGGCTTGAGCCACCATGCAGATTTGATTTGTAAATATTTTGGGGAATTTTTGCATCTATGTTTATGATATTGATATTCAGTTTTCTTGTAGTATCTTTGTCTGGTTTTGATACTAGGGTAATACTGGCCTTGTAGAATAAGGTAGGAAGTATTCCCTCAGCTTCTATTTTCTGCACAAGAATGTAGTGAATTGGTACATTTTCTTCCTTAAATGTTTATTAGAATTCACCTAACCCATCTGAGTTTGGTTTTGTGTGTTTTAAAAGATTGTTCGTTTCTTATTAATTTTTTAAAATAAATATAGGTCTACCCATATTGTCTGTTTTCTTCCTTGTAAAGTTTGGCAGATTATGCCTTTTAATAAGCATAATCCATTTTTTCTAGGTTATCAAATTTGTGGACATAGATTTGTTCATAGTATTCTTTTATTTTCCTTTTAATATCTGTTGTATAGGGAAGTGATATTCTCTCTTATCTGACATTAGTGATTTTTGTCCTGTCTTTTTCTCTTGGTTCGCCTGACTAGAGCCTTATCAACTTTTATTTAACTTTTCTAAGAACGATCCTTTGGTTTTTTTTATTTTCTCTATTTTCTGTTTTTAATTTAATTGATTTCTGCTCTTATTTGTTATTTATTTACTTTTGCTTACTTTGTCTTAAAATTGCTTTCTTTTTCTTATTCCCTACAGTGGAAGCTTACATTATTGATTTTACTTTTTTTTTCTAATATGTTTTAGTATTTTTCTAATGTTAAAAGTTTCTTCTAAGCACTTCTTTTGGAACATGTCACATATTTTAATATGTTGTGTTTTTATTTTATTGTAGCTCAAAATGTTTTTTTAATTTTTTTGAGAGTTTTTTCTTTGTCCCATGTGTTATTTAGAAGTCTGTTGTTAAATATCCAAGTATTTGGGTATTTTCCTGCTATCCTGCTTCTATAGCTGTCCTGATTTCTGCTTTAATCCTTTGTTGTGGGAAAGTAAATATTCTATTATTTCTGTTCTTTTAAATTTCTTAAGGTTTGTTTTATAGCCTAGAATGTGGTCTATGTTAGTGATTATTCCATGTGAGTTTGAGAAGAATGTTTATTTTGCTGTTGTTGGATGAAGTAGTCCAGTATATGCAGTTGATGACAGTTTTGTTGAGTTCAACTAAGGTCTTTACTGATTTTCTGCCCGCTGGATCTGTTCATTTTTGATAGAGGCCTATTGAAGTCTCCAACTATAATAGTAGACTCATCTTTTCTCCTTGCAGTTCTGTCAGCTTTTTCTCACATATTGATATTCTGTTTTTAGGTGAGTATGCATCCAAATTATTGTGTCTTCTTGGAGAATTTGACCCTTTTTCATTATATAATGTTCTTTTTAATTCCTAATTTTTTTTTTGCTCTGAAATTTGCTGTGTCTGAAGTACAGCTACTCCAGCTTTCTTTTAATTAGTGCTAGCATAGTACAAAGGAAAATCCCACAAAAAGTGGACTTTATTTCTAAAAAATTATGTCTTCTTACATGTTTAAACTTCAGTCACCTTCAAAATACTCTCCATTTGATGCAATACACCTATCCAAATGCATTTTGCACTGCTCCAAACAGTTTTGGAACTTGCCAGTTTTGATGCCTTTTCGTACTTCTGCCATTTTTTGTTTCACCTCTTCCACTATAGCAAAACAATTTCCTTTGAGGACTTTATTCATCCGGGGAAACAAAAAAAGTCACTTGAGGTGAGATTGGGTAAGTAGGGCAGGTGGAGTACAGGGGTCATGCAAGTTTTAGTCAAAAGCTGCTGAACTTTCAGTGTGATGTCAGCAGTTGTGCTCAAAATGGGCAAATACATTGAAGGAATCTCTAAAAAGTATTTACTAAAGCTAAATGCAACCTCTCACAACACTAGCTGGTACACTGATGCCAGCGGGTTCCTAGAACACTTACCTAGCAAGGGAAGCCAGTATTATAAGGGGCCTCCCTCCAAAAGATCATTCCATTTTTGTGGTGTCTTTCCTGTATATCTTTCTCCAACCCTTTATTTTAATCTATATGTTTCTGTATTTAAGATGAGGTGTTTCAGATAACATATAGTTAGGTCTTATTTTTTGCTCCATTCTGACAATATTTTTAACTGGTATATTTAGACCATTGGCATTTAAAGTGATTATTGATTTATTTAGATAGTGTCTACCATATTTGTTACTATTTTCTACTTGTTACCTTTTTTTTCTATTTTGTCTTTCTACCTTTTGTGGTGACTTTAATTGAGAATTTTATATGATTCGGTTTTCTCGCCTTATCAAGCTTGTTTATTATAGTTCCTTTTTTTTTTAACTTTGTCAGTGGTTGCCTTAAGCTTTGCACTGTACTAATAACAAAATTATCCAAATTCATCCGTCCTGTCCTTGTACCCTGGTTGTCATTCATTTCATTTATTCATAAGCATAGCTATGCACATGTGTACATAGTGTATAATACATTGTTGCTGCTATTGTTTTGAACAAACTGTTATCTGTTAGATTAATTTAAAATAAGAAAAATAAAATATTTTTATTTAACCTGCACTTATTACTTCTCCAATGCTCTCATTTATGTAGATCTGCATTTATGACTTTCATCACTTTCTTGGTCTCAGAAGAACTCTAGAAGAAATGCTAGCATTTCTTGTAAAGCAGTTTTTCTCGCAACAAATTCACTCATTTTATCTGTTGAAGTCTGTATTTCTTCTTTACTTTTGAGAAATAATTTTGCAGGGTATGTAATTCTAGGTCTGCAGATTTTTTTCTCATCTCATACTATGTATGTTAATATCAGCACAGAAATCTAAGACTTCTATAGAGGAAGACACTTTTAAGAAATGTATATTGAGCCGGGCTTGGTGGCTTGGCCTGTAATCCCGCGCTTTGGGAGACTGAGGTGAGTGGATTACCTGAGCCCGCGGGTTTGAGACCCACCTGGGCAACTTGGCAAGACCTCATCTCAACAATAAATAAAAAATTAGCTGAGCGTGGTGATGCACGCCTGTAGTTCCAGCTACTTGGAAGGCTGAGGCAGAAGGATCACTGGAGCCCAGCAGGTCGAGGCTGCGGTGGCCAGGAGCAACCCCTGCACTCCAGTCTGGGTGACAGAGTGAGACTTCAATTCAGAAAAAGAAAAAGAAAGAAAGAAATGTATATTGTCTTCCTGTCTAATGGTTTAAAATGCTCATTAACTTATTAAAGATTCTATATTAAAATTATACAGCTTGTAGTCAGTCTTTGTTGATTCATAAAACCCTTTTGACAGATTATTTTAAATGTCCAGGGATATAGAGAAATAGTGGTATAGCAAAGAAATATGGAAAAAAATAAGTTGGTCCTCAATATGTTGAAATGACTTCAGATATAAATTAGATTGAGAAAAAGGGTATGTTAGGGTTACATTATGGAAGGTCTTAAGTTTTAAGTTTTTAAATATCAGATTTTATACTATAGTCTAGCAAGGTGAGATTTGAGAGATAACCTTTATGTCTTTATGCAAAAAGGGATACGTCATTCAGGCTTTCCCCTTTGCCTGTGATTCTCTGTGCCTTATGAAAATCTGACAATAATGAGCAAATTGTAGGACATCTTTATTTTAATAGTTTTTAACTTAAAAAGTTTTTTACTACATTGGAGACAAAAATGTATGTTTCATTTTTCAATTATTTTAAAGCATTTTAAACATATCTTAGTCCTGTCTACTTTTGATTTTTTTCTCAGTTCTATTTCTCCTATTGCCATTTTTTACAAAGCTGTTCTATACTTTGTTTTGAATTGTTATCAAAACAATATTAAATTTAAAAAGAATAAAATTCTTACCACTAGTTTCCCAGTAAAACAATGTTCTTTTTCGTGTAAGTTCTTTCAATATTTATTCAGGTGTATATCATTTTACATAGTTGTAATAGTGATGATGGCTTTAAATAATGTTATGGATTTTATTCAAGTAACTGTTTTATAAATATGTATGTAGCTTGATGTCTAGTTTTTATATTTAAGATCTTAGTGTCCTCATGATATCCCATTTAACCGACATACCATAATTAATTGTATTATTCCCTTTCTTGGACACTTTAAATGTTTTGATTTTTGTACTTTATAAGGAATGTTGCTGTATATGTCATCAGGCATGTTGTCTTTATTCTTTTGTATTACAAGTTGATCAAAAACTTTTATGATATAAGAGCTTTTATTTCCAAGAGAGATAAAAAAATTTTGATATCAGTGATGATACCTTTTCCTTATAGCTAGATTCTTCAGTTTTATTATTTCAGTATTATGTACTGGTCTTTTAATTGAATTTATGTAGACTATCGTTTGTTCAATAAATATCTAGAAGAGATTGACAAATCATTCTTTTAAAAAATTTTTAATGGGTTTCATTTTATCACTATTGCATTCAGTTTATGAGATCTATGTGTTCTATCACATATATCAACATGGTCAGCTTTCTTTTTAAATATAAAATATGGGCAAAATTCAATTTTTTTTGTTATAGAAACACAGTACAAATGGTAAGAGCTGTGTTCTTGAAACTGATTTCATGTCTGGAAAGTCCTCACTTTGCAATAAAATATTCCTTTTTAAACTGAATTTTAAAAATCTGACACTAATTTTGGGATATTATTGTGCAAAGTGTGAATGCAAGTGGAGTTTCTGAAATAGACAAGTATGAAAAATTGAGGAGTAACTACATAGTATTTTCTGATGATAAATTTTTAGGAATAGGTGTCACAGAGCATAAAGTTGTTTATAACATCTAAGTAAAGCATCAAATTGTTTCTTGAAAAGTATTACACCTATTATATTACACTTCTTTGCTAGTTTGTTTATCTATTTGCTGCTATGATATGAATGTTTCCTCTCCAAAGTGTATACTGAAACTTCATCTCCAGTGAAATATCTAATGTTTCCAATATTAAGAGCCAGGGCCTTTGAGAGCCCTCACGATTGGGCCTAGTGCTTTATAAAAGGGCTTGAGGAAGCAGATTCAGCCCCTCTGCCTTTCCATCTTGTGAGAACATAGCCTTTGTTCCCTCTGGAGAATGCAGCATTCCAGCACCATCTTTGAAGCAGAGACTGGGTCCTCACAAGTCACCATAACTGCTGATTCCTTGATCTTAGACTTCTTAGCTTTCAGAACAGTGATAAATATTTATTTATTATGTATGCATTACTAAGAGTGTGACATTTTGTTATAGCACCACAAATACACTAAGACGCATGCTAAAATAATTATATACATGGATTATTTATTTCAGATGCTCATTTGAAGGCCAGTATTGTGTTGAAATAAGTTCATGGATGCTCTTGACTTGCAGTGGTTCTACTTAATAATTTTGACTTTGTGATGGTGTGAAAGCTATACACATTTACTAAAAATCATAACCACATTGTGAGTCTGAATACTAGTCACTTACAAGTTCAACTTAGGATGGATATTTGCCTTATGATATTTTTGATTTATAATAGATTTATTAGGACATAGCCTCATCATAAGTGGAGGAGCATCTGTACTGTGTTAAGATTAGGTACACGAAGGGAATCACAGAATTGAGACATATTTTCAACCACTTGGAGATGGTTGAAACAGAAATACTCTTCTGCTTAAATTCAAGGTTATGACAAATTTTTGGCATAATAAAATGTATACTATCCAAAATAGAGACCTCATTATAGAAATTCAAACTAGTCCTGCCTTTTTATGCTGATGTGGCCTCCAATTTATGCTTCATATCTTAAATCACTCCTGAATGCCTCTTAAAATTATACTTAAATTTTAGTAAAGAATCCATAGCAAATTGTAAGTCAATGGACTGCTTAATTAGAGACAGTAACTTATTTGCTTATGTTTTTCCATGCCTATCAGAAATATGACTATTTGGTTGAGGTAAATTTGCTAGTATAACTTATAATTTTATTTTATTCATAGCAAGAAGCTTATTGATATTTTTAGACTCATGGTAACCTCTTTAAGTCGATGGAATCTCATAGTTTTTACATTTTTGTTCCAGATAACATTTAATCTGTTGGCCCATAAATGGGTGAAATGTCTGTTACTCATTTTATTTTAAGAAGTGTATTAAATTTATTTAGAGTCTTTCAATTCATGTGAAATGGAGGCATATATATGAGCCTATGCTTCTAAGACAGTCCTACCAGATCACTTGATGTGTTTTGTGTTTGAACTTTATAGAAGGTGAAAGAAGATGCTTGTTAAGTTTGCATTACAGAATATATATTACACACACACACACACACACACACACACACACACACACACAATAATGTGAAATTTGTGCACATGTGATCAGTGGATAGCTATATACCTGAACATGAGCCAATATGATTACTTAGTCTAAAATTTGATGCACAAAAAAACTGTCACGGCTCCCTCCCCGGCTACATCGTCTCACCCAGCACCCATCACCAAGCCGCCTGTCACCCAGGGAGGCTCTAGTTGCCCACCCCACAGAGATACCAGCTCTATTTCTGGCTGAAGTACCCTGTGAGGCGCCTAAAGCCACGTTCACTGCTCACCACCAACCCTTTGGAGCTCTAGAACTCTGGGCCCACCCTGGCTGAGACACCCAGCGTATGACCCCATGCTTGTGTATGGGAACAGCATATCTTAAGGAGGTACTGATTGGTGGCTCTCAACTCCAGAGGAGGGAACTCTCCTGGCTTCCTCCTCCATCCCAGCCTGCTGGTGGCACTACCGGATCTAGCACCCAACTGTGCAGCTGATCCCTGGTGCCTCACACACCACCACAGCCCATCGTAGTGGATCGCCCAGGAACCCAGACGAGTGGAGAGAAAGGATCCGTGAAAGAGGAGCTGCCCCCGTCGGCCATTGTCCAGGCAGAGATTTGCATTGCCCCGCCCACCTGTGAGCAGCCTCCACCTCGGTTCCTAAGGCAACATTGCTAAACAGGAGACAAATTCCCTCCTCTACACTGAATCAGACACAGACAAATCAGTATCGCAGACCACTCAGGCAGCAGGCTAAAAGAAGAAACCCACGCTGTGAGTAAATCTAGCTGCCTGCAATGAAAGCAAAGGGGAGAGGTGGAGATCAGAGCTGAAAAGACTTTAGACACTCAGGAAAGATTCCAGAGCTAGTTTGACTTTTGGTTTTATCATTTTGACTGTTTGTTTTGCTCACTTTTGTTTGCTTTTTGACTTAGACTATCTGTTTGTGTTGGGGAAAACGCATCAAAAGGCATGATTTTACTGGACTCTCTTTGTGTGGTTACTGGTATGGTTTAGGGAATTTTGCTTATATGTCTTTTTCACTTCTCTCTGGCCTTGTGTGCCTTTTTCACCTGTTAGTTGGTATGTATGTCTGTTTTCACTTTCACTCTTCTCTTTTTCTAACTTCCTATTGAACCCCTCTTCCTTTCATACCTCCTTTTGTTCCAGGACCAAACCTACACAGACAGATTGTAAGGCAGTGGGAAATAGGTTCCAGTGTGCCCATACACCTGTTGGTGGATGCTGGAATCAGCAAAGAGATTCAGAATCACAGCTTCCCCCTCAATTAAACCTCAAAGCTGCAAAAAGGACAGCCCGCAGCCCACATTCCAGCCTCAAAAGTGAACAAAACCAGAGACCCCTCATAAGGAAGAACAGGAGATTGCACAAGCAAAGCATAAGCAACCCTACCTTCCCTGAAAAACAGAATTAAGGGGAGGGAAAGGGGAAGAGAGAGAAAAATCTACACAAATGAAGAAAAACCAAAAGAAGACTATGTGTCTCTCCCAGACCCCTGGGAGGGCAGACACTGAGAAACTGACTTTGGAATGCAAACAATGAAGAGCCCCCAGAATGACTGGTCTCAAACTACAAACCAAGATATGAAGACATAAATGGAGAGATTAAAAAGAATTGAAGAGAGAAAAGAAGAAAGAAGGAAGGAGTTGATAACTGAGATAACAGTAATAAAGCATACTGTGAATGAAATAAATAACAAACTGATAAGCATGAAAAGCAGAATTAGCCAAGCAGAAGAAAGAATCTCAGAGCTTGAGGACCAAAATACAGAACTAACCTAAACTGTTAAAAATACAGACAACAAACTTAAAAAGACAGAACAAAACAAGAGATGAGCGATTACTTCAAGAGAAAGAACCTAAGAGTAATTGGCCTTCCTGAAACAGAAAGAAAAACAGAAACCACCTTGGAACAAACATTCCATGAGATCATTGAAGAAAACTTCCCTCATCCTATCAGTGACACAAAAATTCACACACAAGAGATTCAGAGAACCCCTGCAAGACAACAAATGAGAAGACCAACTCCCAGACACATAATAATTCGCCTAAACAAAGTAGCTATAAAGAAAAAATCCTAAAGGCAGCAAGAGAAAAAGGCCAGACCACCTACCATGGAAGACCAATTGGAATAGCAGCAGATTTATCTACAGAAACCCTGCAGACTAGGAGAGCTTGGAGGTCTATCTTCAAAGTCCTAAAAGATAAACAATTTCAACCAAGAATAACCTACCCAGCCAAGCTAAGCTTCATAAGCGAGGGAGAATTAAAATCTTTCCCAGATATCCAATCCTTAAGAACTTGCGCTGCCACCAGATAACCTCTACAGGAAACACTTAAGAAAGTATTACACACAGAAGAAAAGGATAAAAGAACAACGTTCTTCATAAGAGTACAGGAAAAAGAAATAAAATATACATGAAACCACCCCAAAACTAAAAGAAAGACAACAAACCAAGTAGAACAACAACTCTATAAGAACTCTATGATAAGGACCAACTCTCACATTTCAATAATTAGCCTGAATGTGAGTGGACTAAATGCATCACTGAAAAGACATAGAATGGCAAATGGATAAAATGTCACCAGGCAACAATATACTGCCTTCAAGAGACCAATCTCACTAGAAAGGTCACGCACAGACTCAAAGTAAGAGGATGGGAAACAAATTGTCAGGTGAATGGAACACAAAAGAAAGGAGAAGTCGCAATCTTAATTTCAGACAAAATACCATTGAAGCTATCAAAAATTTAAAAAGATACAGAAGACCACTACATAATGATAAAAGGTTCACTCCATCAGCAATAAATATCTATCTTAAACATATATGCACCCAACATAGGTACGCCAACATTCATAAAGAGCTTCTAGGAAAACTAACGAAAGATATTGACTCTAATACCATCATAACTGGGGACTTTAATACCCCACTCACAACCCTAGACAGATCATCAGGACAAAAAATCAGCAATGAGATCCAGAACCTCAATGTGACTCTTGACCAGATGGACTTAATTGATACCTACAGAACACTCCACCCAACAACCACAGAATATACATTCTACTCAGCACCGCATGGAATGTACTCTAAGATTGACCACATACTTGACCATAAATCAAGGATAAATAAATTTTAAAAGATCAATATTTTGTCTTGCACCTTCTCAGACCACAGTGGAATAAAAATAAACATCAACACCAACAAGCTTTCCCAAACCCACAAAGGCATGGAGACTAAACAGCATGATGGTAAACAAATCCTGGGTCAACAATGAAATCAAAACAGAGATCAAAAGATACCTGGAAACAAATGAAAATGAAGAGACATCTTACCAAAAATCTCTGGGATGCCATGAAAGCTATAGTAAGAGGGGAATTCATATCCCTACAAATGCACATGAAGAAAATGGAAGGATCACAAATCAACAGCCTAACAAGTCACCTTAGGGAACTGGAAAAGCAAGACCACCAAAATACTAACTGCAGCAGAAGAATCCAGATCACCAAAATAAAAGCCCAAATCTGGGACATAGAAGACAAAAAGTTAATACAAAAAAATCAATGAAAGAAAAAGCTGGTTCTTTGAAAGGATAAACAAGATCGATGGTCCCTTAACTAGACTGACCAAGAAAAAAAGAGAAAATGCCCAAATAAGTATAATCAGAAACACAAAAGATGAAGTTACATCTGACCCCGAAGAAATACAAAAGATCATTAGAAACTACTATGTACATTTGTATGGAAACAAACTGGAAAATCTTAAGGAAATGGAAGACTTTCTGATATCATACAACCTGCCTAGGTTGAAACAAGAAGAAATCGAGACCCTAATAATAATAACATTCAAGAAAATTGACTATGTAATAAGAAAACTACCTACCAAAAAAAAAAAGCCCTGAACCAGAAAGCTTTCCAGCAGAATTCTATAAGACATTTAAGGAGGAACTGATACCAATCCTACTGAAAGTATTCCAGGTGACTGAGAAGGAACCCTCCCCAAATCATTCTATGAAACTAACCTCACATTGATACCCAAGCCAGGTAAAGACCCAACAAAGAAAGAGAACTACAGGCCAATATCTTTGATGAACATAGATACCAAAATTCTCAACAAGATCCTAGCGAACCGGATTCAACAACATGTCTCAAAAATCATCCATCATGACCAAGTAGGCTTCATCCCTGGGACCCAAGGCTGGTTCAACATTCGCAAGACAATAAATGTAATTAAATACATAAACAGACATCAGAACAAAAACCACATGATTCTATCATTAGATGCAGAAAAAGCTTTTGATAAAATCCAGCACCCCTTCCTGATAAAAACCCTCGAACACCTAGGCATACATGGAACATACCTCAAAATAGTAAAGGCCATCTATGAGAAACCCAGAGCTAGCATACTTCTAAACAGACAAAAATTGCAACCATTTCCTCTGAAAACTAGAACAAAACAAGGATGCCCACTCTCTCCCCTCCTGTTCAATATAGTATTGGAATTCCTAACTAGAGCAATCAGAAAAGAGAAGGTGATCAGGGGTATCCAAATAGGAAAAGAGTAAGTCAAGTTATCCCTCTTTGCTGACAACATGATTGTGTACCTTAAAAACCCAAGAGAATCTGTCAAAAGCCTCCTTGCTCTGATAAAGAACTTTGGCAAAGTCTCAGGGTATAAAATAAATGTGCAAAAGACAATTGCATTTCTTTACACCAATAATAAACAAACAGAAACCAAAATGAAAAACACAATCCCATTCACAATAGCCACTAAAAAAATGAAATACCTTGGCATCCTTCCTAACCAGAGACGTGAAAGACCTTTACAATGAAAACTACAAAACGTTGCTCAAAAAAATCAAAGATGATATAAACAAATGGAACAATATCCCATGCTCATGGATTATAAGAATCAACATTATAAAGATGTCCATTCTACCTAAGGCAATCTACAGATTTAACGCAATATCCACCAAATTACCAGCAACATTCTTCTTAGACCTAGAAAAAACAATACAGGAATTCATATGGAAACACAAACATCCAAGAATAGCCAGAACAATC
>NW_007252657.1:33850-84983 GCF_000164805.1 Carlito syrichta
AAAAAAAAAAAAAAAAAAAAAACAGGAGGTATCACACTACCAGACTTCAAACTATACTATAGAGCTAGAATAATCAAAACAGCTTGGTATTGGTACAGGAACAGGCATATATGGAATAGAATTGAGTTTCAAGAAGTGAAACCTCAATTTCGCAACCAACTCATCTTTGACAAAGCCTGTACCACCCACCACTGGGTAGAGGAGAACCTATTCAGTAAATGGTGCTGGGAAAACTGGCTGACCACATTCAGAACACTCAAACAAGACCCTTATCTATCCCCATACACAAAAATTAACTCTAAATGGATCAGAGACTTAAATGTAAAACCTCAAACCATAAGAACCTTAGAAAATGCAGGACACACCCTTATGGAAGTTGGAACTGACATCCAATTCCTGAAGAAAACCTGAAACCCACAGGCCATAAGAGATAATATAGACAAGTGGGACCTCATTAAACTGACAGGTTTCTGCAAAGCCAAAGAAACCATCAAGAGAGCCGGGAGACAGCCCACAGACTGGGAAAAAGTATTTGCCAACTCCAGGTTCGACAAAGGCTTAACATCTTGGATCTACAACAAACTCAAACATGCTGAAAAGAAAAAACCAACACCCCATTATAAAGTGGGCAAAAGATATGAACAGACACTTCTAAAAGGAAGACATCCAAGCAACCAACAGACACGTAAAGAAATGTTCAACCTCGCTAATCATCAAGGAGATGCAAATCAAAACCACACTGAGATACCACCTAACTCCAGGCAGAATGGCAATTATCAACAACAACTCAAAAAATAACAGTTGCTGGAGAGGGTGTGGTGAAAAGGTAACACTTCTACACTATTGGTGGGAGTGCAAACTAGTGCAACCTCTGTGGAAAGCAGTGTGGCAATTCCTAAAAGCTCTAAATACCGACCTCCTATATGACCCCACAATCCCCCTACTGGGAATATACTCTGAAGGACTCAAATCACTCTATCAAAAAGTATGTTTATTGCAGCATTGTTCACAGTAGCAAGAACCTGGAATCAACCATGCTGTCCATCAAAAGAGGACTGGATTTAAAAAATGTGGTACATATACACGATGGAATACTATGCAGCCACTAAAAAGAACAAAATCATGAATTTCGCAGCAACCTGGATGGAATTAGAGTCTATAATACTGAGTGACCTCTCACAGAAACAAAGTATCACATGTTCTCACTCCTATAATGGACCTTGAACATCTATTGTAATACTATAAGAAAATGATTGACAGTGGTACGAAACTATGGAGGGGGGGAAGGAGGGGAAGGGAGGTGGGCTTAACGACAATCAATATTTGTCTGCGGACAGGGAGGCACCCCTTATCAACAAGGGTGCCTGAACTCAGCATATTTGTATCCCTAACTCTTAACTGTACCCCACAATATCAAAATAAAAAATATTGATTAAAAAAAAAAAACTGTCACATGTGATTGTGATTAAATCTGTTTACAATATCTTTTGTGATTTACATTCCAGGAAAGAAGAGATTCTTTATTTATTTATTTTTTTTTATGTATTCTTTTTTTCAATAGGAATCAAGCAAAAACCACACAACCTCTATATTTATATTTGAGTCTGAATCAAACATTTTCACTTGGAAGAATTTTTTCCAAAGGGGGAGGAAAGCATAACTATTTTTGAGTGTCTTCATTTCAGGCTAAATTTCAAAAGATTGCCTTTGACACCTCACATTAAATATCTCCTCTGTAACAGTAGTGGTAACGTTTGCATTTATTTCTTCAATTTGCTAAGGAGTTTTTACTAAAATTTCAATATAATTTTAAGAGGCATTCAATATAACATAGGCAAAATGTTATAAATTCTTAACTATTCTTGAATGAGATCTACTAGTGTAGATTTCAGTTAATTTTCTTTTCTTTTTTTTTTTTTGAGTTGAATTCTCACTCTGTCACCCAGAATGGAGTGCATTGGCCGCTCCCGGCCACCGCAGCCTCAACCTGCTGGGCTCCAGCCATCCTTCCACCTCAGCCTTCCAAGTAGCTGGAACTACAGGCATGCGCTACCACGCCCGGCTAATTTTTTGATTTATTGTATAGATGAGGTCTCGCCTGTCCAGATGGGTCTCGAACACACAGGCGCAGGATTACAGGCTGAGTCACCAAGCCCAGCTTCAGTTAATTTTCTTAATGCCTTTTTAAATTCTGTAAAGCCATGTCTTGTTAACCAACTCAGTCACAGGAAACTGACCACACATTACCCATACCACAATGAAAACAAAGCAATAGTTAACTCTGCCTTTCTTAGTAGCTTTGATTTTAAGTAGGAACAAAAGTGAAGCTGTTTGAGGTATTTTGTTTCTTCCATATTGCCTTACTAGATATGACAAGTAATTATTGCCTGATTACAGAGCCCTGCTGTGAAATACACAGCCTAGGTTTATGCTATACCTTTCACCCAATTTAAAAACATACTGATTAGTATACCAATCTAAAACTTATGATTGCACAACTATTAATTTTAGATGGATTATTGACCTAAACATATGAGCTGAATTAGTAAAGCTTTTAAAAGAAATGTAAGAAAGGATCTTCTTGAACTGAATGTATCCAGTAATTTTATAGCACAACAAAGTAATAATCCTAAAAGAAAAATTGATAAATTATGCATTATCATATTGAAAACTTCTGTTACTTGAAATCAACATCATGAAAAAAGTGAAAAGGCAAACCACGGACTGGGAATATTCATGAAATGTCTATCTGACAAAGGGTTCATATCCAAAATATATAAAGAATGCTTATAAATCAGCAATAAAATGGAGAACTAAAATAAATATCTGCAAAGACATGAAAAAGACAAAATCTTAGAAAATATAAGAATGGCCAATAAACACATGATAAAACACTTAACATTTCTAATCATTATGGAAATTTAAGTTACAATCATAGTAAGAGACTTTTGGATACCCACTAAAATGGCATAAATTAGACTGAAATTAGACTGAAAGTTTACACCAACCACAAACAAAGGAGAATTACTGCTGCCTGGGTTTTCAGAGGACACACTGAATTCAGAATATATCGACATTCTGTAGGTGATAAATTGAGGAGTTTAAGAGTGAGATGCTTGGAAAGTGCTAATTTTAGACCTTCATGAAACTTCATGACATATTATAATTACAACCATGTTGTTAAAAAGACTTGTATGAAATAATTAGGAATTTAGTCCTCGTTCTTTTCATGATAGATTGGAGTTTTTGATTTATTGTTTGCCGTGGATTCTTTGGAGATTTTAATCAACAGTGTCATTACATGTAAGTCTGAAAAAATATATGGGCAATTTTCTCAGAAGGCTAATTTGCCATTGTGAACCTAACATAGTGCGTAATACAGCAGTTTTAGTTTTTTAGAGAGTTCTGACAAAGATTTGTGAAGTTTGAAAGTTTTACATACCAAGGAGGAAAGTGTACTTTCAACTTGTTTATCTTCCTTGTCCTCTCAGAGGGCTTGGATCTAGAATACCAGATTAAAGAGTGAGTATGAGTTGGGGAGATAAACTATTATGTGAGAATTCTGTATTCTCATTAGATAACAATGAAAAAGTATGTGTATGCATTTTAGATCAGGAAAAAGACATCCTTTTTGAAGTAATTGATTATATTTTACATGGGAACACTGCTTTAAAATATTCTGTCATCAAATGTCAAAGTATGCTTATTGTATTAAAAGGTACATTTTTTATGAGCAAAGGGAATAAGAGCCTAACTTACTTTGATTTTGGTATCAGTTCTGTAACTAGTATCTGTATCAGCATAAAGACCTATGCCAAATAGTATTGAATATATGCGAAAAGACTTTTATAAGGTAACCTTGTTCATGTATCCATATATGGATAGTATGTCATTACAGCTCATTCAATTAAGAACCATTTTTAAAGTATCCTGCTTTATGTTAATGTCAGGGAAGACAGAAATAGGGTGTTCCCTAATTTATTATTTAAGTAACATCTAATGTTTTCATTTTTTCTCTAGTTCTAGTTTAATGAATTCTCTGCTAGGATCTGGATTTCTAATTCTTCTCCCTTGATAGTTCATTAGGATAATCCAGAAATGGAGTCCTAGGCAAAGAGTCATGCAAAAATTCCTAGTCTAGGATATATGCCATGTTCTTGTCAGATCTGTGATCTGCTGTAATTTGCCATCATTGACCTCTCTTCTAAGCTCTAAACTGATATTTCAGCAGACTTCTAAACAGCCCACTAAAAGTCAATATTCTTTTGACATCTTTAATTTATCTTAATCTTAAACTAAACAGTATGCTTTACTGTTTTCAAACTACTTCTCTTCCTTTTTTATGACTTCATCATTTGTCCAGGTATTCAAGCTGCAGATCTTAATCTTTATTAATTCTCTCTTCTATGCCTGATTAAGTGACTTTATGTTGTGAAATTTCTCTCCTTCCCTCTCTAGTCCCACTTCTTGTATTTGTTTTTTCTGATTGATATATGTTTTCTTTGCCTCTTTAATTTTTACTCTTTCCATTTTATGTGCCTCTCTTCATCATGTGTCATGATATTAAAAAAATGTTGTGTCCCCTATTTCTCAGTTAATTTTCACAACTCCTACCGTGGACTTCAGGGTCCCAAACAATTTGACTTCAGCCTGCCTTTCTTAGTTTAAGTTCCTCCACAACCTTTACAGATTCATGCTACAGTGTTACTGGAGTACTCCCTTCTAGGAACACTTGTATGATCCTTCTACCTATAAAACCCTATTTTTCTTTATCTATTAAATCCCACTTTATCTTTGGGGTCCATCTTAAGTTTAACTCTGTAAATTGTTTCCTACATATCTGTATAATAAAGCAGTTTTAGTTTTTTTAAAATGATCTGACAAATACTTGTGAAGTTTGCAAGTTTTATATACCAGGAGGAAAGCATCAGAAATTAAGCAATTATTTCTTGTACCTTTATCTAGTTGTGCGTTCCTTTGTAATGGGATCTTTTGTTTCATGTTACTTTTTTTTTTCATTAGACTATATTAATATCTTTAGAACCGTGTGTTCTAGCTACAACAGATATACATGGTATTTTACATTTGGTAAGTTGAGTTTGATTCCATACATGGATTCTCAGTAAATCTGTGTGGTTTTTAGAATGGAATTAGCTTTCTTATGTTGCTACTTTCTGGAACCTTAAATATAGAAAATTATTACTTCAGATCTTCCTTAATATATAGTTATTTGTAGAGTTTGGATTTAGATTTGGATGGAGCATGGACACATCCATATGTTGTCTTCTCACTTTGTGTTGCAGATTGGAAATCTGGTTGATTTAAAAAGAGGACATTGGTCGTGTATGTTATAGAGGTAGCTAATAGTCCATCTATTCTCTCTTCTTTTTATTCACCAGCTGAATGTGGAGACTTTAAGATAGTAAGAGAACCTGGGACCACAGAGTGAAAGGAGATTGCATTTCTGAATCACCCCATGGCAAGACCACCTATGATCAAGGAACATTGGGTAGATAGATGAAAAATAAACTAATATTAAACCACTCTGATTTAAGGGTTCCTATAGCATCTAGTACTGCCCTAATCATCAGAACATGAATTATTTTTATTGATGGCCACTATTGTAGAAACAGTACATAGATAGACATCTTGAAGAGAGCAGGCAATGGTTTGAGAGAATTGAAACCAGATCACATGAAAAATCACTAGTGCAGGTGGCAATATCTGATCTGGAGAAGAGGACCCTTAGGGGATCTGGGCTGAGAAGGATTTGCTGTTGTTGTTGTTGTTGTTGTTGTTGTTTAGATTTTAAAAAGACTGTTTTT
The DNA here is from genome assembly GCF_000164805.1 of Carlito syrichta. Taxonomy (NCBI): domain Eukaryota; kingdom Metazoa; phylum Chordata; class Mammalia; order Primates; family Tarsiidae; genus Carlito; species Carlito syrichta. The sequence goes on from NW_007252657.1 coordinate 39,676, forward strand.
TGTAACTCAAGAAGACAGAGTCAGCTTGTATACGAACAAATTTTAGCTCAAAGCAACAAATAACTTTCTTGCACAGTGGGTCAAACTCTGAGGAGAAGGTATTTTCTGCATATACATATGGAGGTGTTTATTCTGTCTGGGAAACTGTTTAAGCTATCTTATTAATACATTATTATAATTGTAAAGAGTGTTATAATTTATTAAATACTTTCAAACCGATTATTTTAGTTGATCTTCACATTAGTCCTTTGAAGTGGCATTTTTCTCATTTGCAGAAAAACTTAGAGAAGTAACATTACATGATCACTTCTATAGCAGCTAGTCCTCCCTCTTATCCTTACTTTTGAGTTTTATCAACCTTTTGTTTTCTTCACAGCTCATATTAAATTCTGAAATTATGTTCTATGTATTTGTTACCTATTTGTGATTGGTCCTACCTGCTGGAGTATGGGCTTCTGTGAACATAGACTTTTCATCTATCTTTTGTACTCATTAACCCAGCTCTTATAACTACCAGGTGTAAAACAGGCATTCAGTACACACTTATTAATAAGTATATGAATGACTTGTCCCCTCATCCACCTAAGAGATGTCAGACCTAGACTAGAAACATGGTCTTCAAAATCTATATTCATTGTACTTTCTGTTGGTAGTAGAACTTATAATGCTATAAGTCTCCTTCCCAGTGTAATATTTCATAATTCCTGTTATTTAGGTCAGTAATCCAATCTATCCTCCCCATTTGTTTTTTTCTTACAGATTTGTTGATTTATTTGCTCATTTATTCATTGATTGAATTATTTGTTCAATAAGCATTTGCTAAACACTTGTTAGGCCCTGTGCTAGGTGTTAGGAACACTAAAACAAGTAGAAAACAGGAGTCTGAACGCCAAGGGTATACTTCCTGTTAACCTCTATGGTCTAGAAAAAGGAGGGAACAACAATGAAAATACCTGATTACTATGGAATTCTGCCAGGCAGAAAGAAAAAAAGAGCATACTTATTGTAAAAATAATAGTTAAAACAAAAATAAAAGTTAGTTGCAAAATAGGGATGCCAAGAGATATAGAGAACAAGATACAAAAACAGAGGTTGAGAAAAGGCAAATAAAAAGAGGCTGTATAGGCAAAGTGGTTTGTAAATTGGGGTTTATTCATTCATGAATGCTTGAGTTTGGCTGTTCATTTCATAAATATACTGAGAGCTTCCAGAGTATAAACTTCTGTTATGTAAAATAGAAGCAACAGATAGATTGACAGGTAACAGAATTTTTGATTGTACTAAGAAGTGACATAGAAAAACAAAGCTGCTATAATGATGAGAAAAATTAAAATGAGTCTAGCAGTAGCAGTGGAGCAGGTAAACAGCACTGAGAAATAGACCCTTGTGTAATACTATTGGCGTGTATGCTTTGACAGTGTTTCTCAACCTAACTGGATGAAGGAGCATTTAAAAAAATCTGTCATGAGTTTATATTTATACAAAATATAGTAAAAGTTAGTTACTAGGAAAATGAGATAGAAAATAAATACAAAGTGCAATCTCCAGTGTTCCCATTATTAGGTCCAATAGATATGAAAATTAACAAATTTCTATACAATTTGCTAAAGATGAATTCTAAATTTCTATACTGTAGTAACAATAGTTTGAAGAACCAGAGTCCTCATTTTGGACTACACTATTTCTATAGCCCTAAACCCATCAGTGAAGGTGAATAGTGATAGCATCACTGGTCACAAACCACTAGGAATAGCATAGCCCATTTATGTAGGCTTATTTAACAAAATGAATGACCGTAGATTTACTTAATGTGCCCCTAAAAGCATTGCTGTGCTAAAGAATTATTTGTGTTAGAAGTCTTCCTTTCAGGAAAACATTAAAGTATGTTATGTAGCTTTTAGATACTATAAATAATAACTAGATATACCATATTCAAGCTGCTTTTATTATTTATAAAGCACTTTTGCCTGGAACCTCAAAAGTGCTCAGAAAAATATTAGGAAATATTATCTGTAAGTGTAACAAAAAGCTAGTAATCTAAATTTGTTTTCTCCAACTGATCAATGATTTTACTTAGGATATATTTTAAGTAGAATGCTCCTTTCAAATGGTAATTTTAGGTTTATTCTTGCACAAGCAAGCTCAAGAATTAGCTCTTATTACTATACTATACTATACTGCACTACACTACACTACACTACACTACACTACACTACACTACACTATACATACTACTATACTATCAGAGTTAAGGAATGACATTCAGGAATGTATTTTCTAAACATTACATTGTCATTTCAGCTAGTGTCGCCTCTTCTAATTTAGTTCTTGTTTGACCACTGAGGAAATTTGACCCACCTATCATAAATTACATAATGACTTCCATTAGTCTGATTTGCTAGCATAGCAATTCTTTTTAAGAAAAAAATGTTTTCAAAGTTATTAATGACTCTGAAAAGTTTATTCTGTATTTTAATTCCCATTTAAAAAATTTGTGCTATGTTTGCCCTCCAAACCTAAATTGAATATTTTTCACAGAATTGTATTTATCATTTTTACGTCTAATTATTTGCCTGGTATAATTATTTGACTTGTCTTTGCATTTTCTTATGTGTGTATTTTAGATAGGATTAAGCATTGTTTTTGATTCTGAGAAATTCTGTGTGAATCTAGACTTACATAGAATACAAAACTTAAGTCTCAGTTATTATTACTTATATATTTTGTGGTAAGTCTACTCGTTTGTTTCACAAATTCATGTGGTACCAATAATTTCTCAGAATCATGTCATGATTTGTACCTCAGTTTGTATATGTTTTTAAGGAAAAAAACCACATCTTTCATATGATTTTTTTCTTATTCTTGAAAAAAATAGATGAAAAGTAACATTATAATTAAAAACAGGTATAATAGATCATCTTAACTAGACATGTACTGTTTGGTCACTTACTCTCAGTATAGACTGCCTTTCTAAAAACGTCTTAAGTCAGAACAACTTTGGAAAGACATTAATCTGTTTTTAAAATATTGAGTATCAGAATGAATTTATATTTAAAGGGGGCTTGGATATAAATGGCATTCTAAATCTGAGAAAATATCTTATTTGCCTTTAGTAACTGAATAAAAAATCTATAGAGTAGCAATATATACCCTTTAGTTTTGCTTCCAAGTCAAAACACTGTTCCAGAACAGTGTCTGAATCTTTATTGGGGATATTGAGGCTATAAAAGTTGAATATTCTTAGAAAGCTCTATTCACACTCCCAAGTGTTTTGTTTGTGATAACTGGCTGATTGTTCTGTGTGCTTTTGCACTAGCACATTGGAATAAAAATGAATACGTGAACTTTGCTTATATTAACATTAGCTATTACATAACATTTTTGACTGATTTCATAGATTTAATTTTGAATGGGTGGTAAAATCTTGAGTTGAAAATAACAACTAATAAATCTTTCAATTTATTTAGCAATGTTCACTTAGGAGTACAAAAATCTATTGCAGTTTTTCGTGAAGGAAGCATTTTGTTTTTCTCAGTTATCTAATAGCTTTTGTTACTACACGCTAATAATAACAATTTTAGTAAGTAATTTTTTGAAATTTAATTTTGGAGAAAAATATTTTATCATTTTCTGATTATTTTTCCAGTTTGGAGTAATTATTCTTAAGTTAGATCTCATGTCATATATTTTGATGAATGTGGGGCTAATAAATGTATGTACCTTGACTGATTGTAAAAAAGGTGAATATAGTGTTTGGGGCTTCTAAGCCTTCATTTTAGCAAACTTCTCATGATTTCCTTCAGTAATAACTTTAATACCTCTGGGCAAATGAATTCTACCAGTTGTTCTTTTTGTTCATAGATCATCTGTCTTGGAGCCGCAATCATAACTCAGTTATCTTTTCTTGTAGCATCAGAGGCTCCTTGAAATGGTAGATACAGAGAAGGAACTGTTAAAAGAAAAAATAAAGGAAGCTTTGATTCAGCAGTCTCAAGAACAGAAGGTAATACTTTAAATGTGCTCCAAGTATGGAAAGAATGTGTTTTATTACCTCAAATAATACGTTTAGTGTCTTTCCAACTGTCTTGTCATTTACAGGAAATACTGGAAAAATGTTTGGAGGAAGAAAGGCAAAGAAACAAAGAGGCATTACTCTCTGCTGCAAAGGTATTTCCATCTATAATAATGGGCTTCTTTGTAAGTAAGTGGAGTTAAAAAACTGAATTCATTAATATTATTGTCTGTATACTTTTATATAATGTTTTAATCCAGAAAAATCAGAAAGTGTTTTCCTTTACAATTTTTTTCTTTTAAACTTTTAGGATATGATTAATCTTCTTAAATTTATATGTTAAATTTATATTACACAAGATTATGTTGGCATTGAAATGCCTTACAATATAGATTATTATTTGTTTAAAAGAATATATATGTTGGGGTTTCCAAAAAACCTGGAATTATTTTTGGGAGGTTGAGCCCCTTGTAGTACAGGCTTTCTCCACTAGGTAAGTGTTCTAGGACCTCATCGGCATCAGTGTACCAGCTAGTGTTGTTGTGAGAGACCGTGTTTGGCTTCAAGTGAATGTTTTTTGGAGCTTCTTTCAACACTTTGCCCATTTCATGATGGGTGATGTACAAGCACACCTGCCCATACCACACTGAGCATTCAGCAGTTTTTGACCAAAAATAGCATGACCCTTGTGCCTCACATCCCTATTTCAACAGATTTTTTTTTTTTTTTTTTTTTGAGTTGGAGTCTCACTCTGTCACCCAGACTGGAGTGCAGTGGCCGCTCCCGGCCACCACAGCCTCGACCTGCTGGGCTCTGGCGATCCTTCCACCTCAGCCTTCCAAGTAGCTGGAACTACAGGCGCGCGCTACCACACCCGGCTCATTTTGATTTATTGTAGAGATGAGGTCTCACCAAGTTGCCCAGGCGGGTCTCAAACCCACGGGCTCAGCAATCCACTCACCTCAGCCTCCCAAAGGCACGGGATTACAGGCTGAGCCACCAAACCTGGCTATTCAACAGATCTTGCCCCAAGCGACTTTCTTTGCTTCCTCAATGAAAAAAGTCCTCAAAGGGAAATGTTTTGCTGATGTGGAACAGGTGAACCAAAAAATGGCAGAAGCACTATAAGGCATCAAAATGAATTAGTTCAAATACTGTAAGAATACATTACACAGTTTTTTAAAATAAATATTGGGATTTGGGGGACCCCCCCTTGTATATCAAGGTAAGTGATTTTTGAAGCCAAGTTTAAAATAACTCATCTAAAATAATGTATTCATGGATATGAAATATACACATACCAACAGATGAATTTATAGCATTAACTTTTGAGTTTTAGATTTAAAATTAAATTTAGTAAGCAGACATTGAACATCTCACATGTGCATATCACTGCTCCAGGAGTAGAAATTAAAGGATGACTATGATTTTTGTCTTCCTCTTAATTTATAATTAGATATGAAAAATATTAGTTATATACCAATAAGGCAAGGAGGAATGCTTTAAATTATTATTAGTGTGTACATTGTATGTGTAAGTCATAGAAGTTTTTAAACAAATTACTTTTGAAATGAGTCTGAAAGTTAGCAAAACTGAGTTTGAATTTAACTTCATTGGTAATGGAGACATGCTGTGACATTTTTAAGTGTAGTTGTGACATAATGGTAATTGGCATTAACTTTTCTCCATCAGGACTTACTCATAGGCCTTTATTAATTTACTTTGTGTTTTTGTTTTACCATCTTTATATGAGATATAACATAATATAAAATTCATTCATTTTATGTGTACAATTCAACAACTTTTAGTAAATTTTCGGAGTTGTATACCTATTACCACAGTTCAATTTTAGAACATTTCCATCCCTCCAAAAAGAAACTCAGGTTCATATTCAGCAATTCCTTATTCCCATCTCCAGCCCCAGGCAACCATTAATCTATTTTCTAGCTCTAGATTTGCTTTCTATAATATCTTGTAAAGAAAATTAGCTAATTTTGACCCTTAAATATTGTAACACTTTTGAATCCATTCACTCATTTGACCCTAACAGCATTCCAAGGTAGGTGGAATCCTGTGATACAGACATGGGCTCTGCAATCAGACAGAGCTGAGTTTTTCTTAAGTTCCATGGGAACTTGACCATATCCATCATGTTTACCACTATACCCTCAGTGTTCAGCAGAATGACTGACACATAAGATAATCTCAGTAACCATTAGGAGATGAAAGAAAGGGGAGAGAAGGGAAGAGGACTAGAGAGGAGAGGAAAAATAAACCCTGTGACTCATCAGCAAGTTTTATAAAATATGAACTTGGGAAGATCAATTCTCCAGAGTTGGGAGGATCGACAGAGATGATATGTGTCAAATGTTTGGCACACAGATAAGGATAGTGAAGTTTAGGAAGGTGAAGTTATTTGTCCAAGATGTAGTGCACTTAGGTGTTGGAAGAAAAGCTCAAACTTGGCCTGCCTGCCTGCCTGAAAAAGCAGTTAAACAGTCTCACTCACAGAACGTTTCCACTGACAAGTTAAATGAACATAGATACTTGTGATCATGTGCTGTATTATTCAAGAGAAGTGCAGTGATGGTAGAATTAGGAACTCCTGAAATATCATTTTTCTCCTTGATAATGGTAGTAGACAAGTCCTTTAGTGCAAACCTATGTTATTTCAGAGTCCATCCTTTTTTTTTTTTTTTTTTGAGTTGGAGTCTCACTCGGTCGCCCAGACTGGAGTGCAGTGACCGCTCCCGGCCACCGCAGCCTCGACCTGCTGGGCTCCGGCGATCCTTCCACCTCAGCCTTCCGAGTAGCCGGAATTACAGGCATGCGCTACCACGCCCGGCTGATTTTTTGATTTATTGTAGAGATGAGGTCTCGCTACCCAGGCGGGTCTCGAACCCGCGAGCTCAGGCAATTCACTCACCTCAGCCTCCCAAAGGCGCAGGATTACAGGCTGAGCCACTGAGCCCGGCTTCATCCTTTATTTTTTTTTTTATTTTTTTTTATTTTTATTTTTTTTTTTGAGTTGGAGTCTCACTCTGTCGCCCAGACTGGAGTGCAGTGGCCGCTCCCGGCCACCGCAGCCTCTACCCGCTAGGCTCCGGCGATCCTTCCACCTCAGCCTTCCTAGTAGCCGGAATTACAGGCGTGCGCTACCACGCCCGGCTGATTTTTTGATTTATTGTAGAGATGAGGTCTCGCTGCCCAGGCGGGTCTCGAACCCGCGGGCTCAGGCAATCCACTCACCTCAGCCCCCCAAAGGCGCGGGATTACAGGCTGAGCCACCGAGCCCGGCTGTATCCTTTATTTTTAAAATGCCCTGCCTCACCTATTACTTATCTATGACCAGTAAAATGATGTTTGATTACTTTAAATTCTCTTTGCTTGGCTGTGATTGCAAAAAGTGGTCTGGTTAATTGGAACAAATAAGGTGCTCCTGGGGAAAATTACCCCCTTTTACTTTCTGTTTGTGAAGAGGAAGGAGGATGATTTGTCCTGAAAATGGAATAACCTGTGGCACACTGGGAAGGAGAATTTTAAAAAACAGTGAGATGGAGTCCAGAATGTATTTTCTTTTGTACTTAATATAATTAATCAATGGAAGCATATGCAGTCTCATGCATCTGTTTCCCCTAATTCACACACCTAGGCTTAAAGGATGCAGAAAGAAGTGGTCTGGTATCTGAACTAAGGGAAAACTGATGTCTGAGTCAAGGAAGTAGGGGCAAGCAGGAGGACATGAGAGGCTTTTGCGGATTCCCACCTACCTTGACCTCTTTCCCCTTCTGACACACTACCACATCGTGATTATTGCCAAGCCTTTCTATTTCCAATGAGTTTTGAGAAACAACAGCCTCTGATGAGCCCTCTTTCACTTTTCTGCACTCCAGCCTCTGACACAACAGGAATCTCTTGAGAATTCTGCCCAGTGGTAAAGCTCCTTTGCCTGCCAATCCCCAGCTCCAAGATCACTTCTCAGTCCTTAAGAGTGCTGTTCTGTCTAAAACACCACTGGATTTGGGAACTGACGTATAGAATTCCTCAGTAGAATTTAAAATCTACTCGGGAAAGTAGTAGAGTAAGTCCTCGTCTACTTTAAAAGCCCTTATGAACTGCAGTGTCCAGCAAATTGGAGTATGAATGAGAAATTTGAAAGCACTCTCTGCACCCTCCAACTTGTATAACAAGCATATTATGAAACTTCTTTCCATTTTAGTTGAGTGACTTGAGCGCAGTGCGAGTCAGAGACAGGTTAGGTGTAAATGGGCTCATTTACACAATGGATACATTTCTCATAACCAGTCAATAATTAATGTTGCAAGTTAGGCACAAGAACCATGTCAGGATTTGCATCCTTTAAAATGACATCCTGGTGAGTTATCAAAAGAAAGGAAAACAAGAAATTTCACCAACAGAATCATAGGTAGATAGCATATTGTCTTCTACTACACCATGCCCACTGATTGCTCCAGTTATGCCAAAATGCTTGAATGTAGACTGAATTTATTCTAACTTTGGAGAAATTGGAGGCAACAAAGACTAGAGGCAGAGAAAGAAATAATAGGATGCATCAAAAATCTGGTTTATAGATCATGAATGTTAGAAATAGACTAGTGGTAGTAGCTTGGAAAGGAAAAAATAGATAAATTTTAGAAATAGTTAGGAGATGGAATTAATATATATGTTGATGTCAATATATAGAAGAAGGCCAGGTTGTGAACTCCCAGAGTACGGATTTAAGAACAAAGTGGAAAGTAGTACTTTCTCTTTGGAATAGAGTTTGAGGTGCTTTAAAGCAAACACTGGAATTTTGGAAAATTTGTATCTGCTTTCCATTACTTTAGAACTTTTCTGATGAGATTTATAGTGATAGTAACAAATGTGATTGTTTAATTTTGATTTTAAAAAGTGTCAGCATCTGGAGAAGATGTGTAACTCAGTGAGTCAATAATTTTCAAATAAATGTTTAAAAAGCAGCATTAATAAATGATTTAGTAGTGTAAGAAAAGATTGTAATGTAACAGTATGAAAATTATTTGACATAATTTTATTTTCCTTTTTCTAGCTACTCTTAAAGAACTAGCCCTTGTCAAGTTGGTGTGAAATCATCAAGAATACACACACACACACACACACACACACACACACACACACACACACATTTATTTATTTATTTATTTTTATTGGAGTCTCACTCTGTCACCCAGACTGGAGTGCCATGGCACGGTCACAACAATCACTGCAGCCTTGACCTCCTGGGCTGAGGTCATCATTCCACCTCAGCATTGCAAGCAGCTGGAACTATAGGTGCACACTACCACACCTGGCTAATTTTTTTATTTTTTGTAGAGAAGAGGTTTCATTATGTTGTCCAGGCTGGTCTCAAGCTCCTGGGCTCAAGCAGTCTGCTTGCTTCAGCCTTCCAAAGTGCTGGGATTAGAGGCTTGAGCCACCTCACCTGGCCAATATATCTGAACTTTTCTAAGTTGGCTACTCTTTTTTTTCCTATTACATATCTGTGTGAGACTGGGTGTCTTTATATGCTTCAACCAAAACAACATATCATTACAGACTTAAAAAAGAAGGCAGATACAAGAATTTACCTGTCTTCTATTGTCAGATATTATAGAGGTTAAAAAGATATACATAAATGTACCAATGCCATTCTTCTCACTTTTTTACTTGGAAAATATAGTTATTTTTTATAAAATATATTATTTATTATAGATAATAAATCCATTGTTATTAAGTTTAAATAAATTAATGAATATCTTTATTTTTCTTAAATAAATTTCTAATATGGTAAATATTAATATGTATAACCAACATAAAAGGATCTTTAACATCCTCCATAATTTTTAAGTTTGAAAAAGGATCCTAAGACCGCATAGTTTGAAACCAGCAATTTAAGCTAAAACTGAATTTCTTTGAAGTTTAGAAATATTATGGAAATAAGTAGGAATATTTGTATAAAAATAGATTTTTATTTTATAACAGTGATTTACTATACATAAAAACGTCAGTGTCAGAACTGAACTCTTTAGGATAGAGGTTTTTGTTCTTTAGGTTAACCAAGTCTGTCTTATTCAAGGAATCATTGTGTAGTCACTTTTTCAAATATCTTTGTTCTGGTCATTATTTATTTTGAAGCTAGAGAAAGAAGCAATGAAGGATGCAGTTTTAAAAGCCATAGAAGAAGAAAGAAAAAATTTGGAAAAAGCTCATGCAGAAGAAAGGGAATTATGGAAGACAGAGCATGCAAAAGATCAAGAAAAAGTATCTCAGGAAATTCAAAAAGCTATACAAGAACAAAGAAAAATAAGTCAGGTTAGTAAAATTAACTCTGTGTAAATATTTTCTTTTTTCTTATTTTTCTTAAAATGAAATACATTTACCTTACATTACTTAAAAACACCTAAATGGATATTGTCACTTTTTAATTTTTACTTTCTCATTTTAATAATATTTTGAACTTATTTTTAATATATCAGTATACTTTCATCTTTCTGATATTGAAAACCCAGTAACTTACTATTTTATCTTTTTACTTTATTTTCTAAAAGGTAATAATCCAAATTTATGTTTAGTCATTGCAACTACATTAAACCTTTTGTTTATTTTTCCTTTTCACAAACACACACAATCGATACAAAATAATATATTTGCATAGGAAAAAATTTGATGCAATTGTAATTCTAATTTGTAAATCTCTATACTTTTAATTAGTTGCAATAATTAATAAGCCCTCACAGATATTCCCTGTGGTCTTATAAAGGTTATATAAAGGTCAACAAGCATGCCCTACATACAAAATAATTTGTGATTACTTATTTGAACAATTAAAAACTCTAGTTTATTTTCCATAATTGAGTTTGGATGGTTTTGTCTTACTTAGATTTAGTCTTTTCTTTATATAGGCAAAGATACATGAATAAATTTTCCCTTAAACAAGTATAAAAGGCAAAAAATAACATTCATAGTAATCTCTTTCTTGTGGTCAAATTGTTACATATACTACCATAGTTCATTCAACTATGCATTACAAATGTATCTAAAGTGACTAACCTTTGAGAACAACGTAGATGTTTTTTATGACTCTTGATAAAGTCTTAAAAAGCTAAATGTTTCTTTTTTGTGTTTTTTTGAGTTGGAGTCTCACTCTGTCACCCAGACTGGAGTGCAGTGGCCACTCCCGGCCACCGCAGCCTCGACCTGCTGGGCTACGGCAATCCTTCCGCCTCAGCCTTCCACATAGCTAGAACTACAGGTGCGTGCTACCACGCCTGGCTAAATTTTTTGATTTATTGTAGAGATGAGGTCGCACCTGCCCAGGTGGGTCTTGAACCCACAGGCTCAGGCAATCCACTAACCTCAGCCTCCCAAAGGCGCGGGATTACAGGCTGAGCCACTGAGCCTGGCTAAATGTTTCTTATATCCCGGATAAAAATTACATTTTTTTAAAGATGTCAATTTTCATATCAGAGACACATAGTTACCCATTTATTATAAAAATAAAACAGATTTAACAGATTTATAGGTAACATATGTGGTAAGATTACAATAATGTAGTAGCAGATCTTATTTTTTTTTCTTGCTTTAAAATCAGAGTAGTGATTACCTTCTAATTCTTACTGTAATATATCAATAAATATATTGAGCCACATAGTGTATATAAAATGTTAAATTTTGTGTCAGTTCAGTTGGTTAGAATTCAATGCCAGTAAGGTCAAGCTCATTGGCTAAGTTCTTATTTGAAAGGGTTTATTTACATTTTTTTGTGTGACCACAGACCACTCCTCAAACCTCACATAGATGTGGGCCATTAATCATCATAAAGAGCGCATGAATAAATCAGCACATATTCATCACCCAAATGGAAAAATATATGTCTTAAAGAGCATACTTCTTTACTGGTTTGTCAGGATTATGCCAAAAGTACTGCAGTATATGATATACAACTTTTAAAGTTTATCCCCTGCAGGTTAAGAGTATGGTGAAAACAATACATTGGTGACTTAAATAAATAAATACTTTGTGTTTATTTTCTTACAAATGTTTGCACATTTTGCTAGAGACTGTGTGTGTGTATGTAATTGTCATGTTTTTTAAACTGAAAATTTAATTTATCTGAGTATAGCCATTGCTATTCTCTTTTGGTTACCATTTGCAAAGTATATCCATTTCATCCCTGCACTATCAGCCTATGTGTGTCCCACTGCTACAGTGAATCTCTGGTAGGTAGCATGTTGTTAGATCTTGTTATGTTGTTGCTGTTTTCAATGTAGCCATTCTATCTTTTGAGCTGAGAGTTTAATACATTGACAAATAAATTATTGATATAGAGGAACTTACTATTGCTCTTCTGTTAATATTTGTATATCTATCTTATAGTTTTATTGTTCCACTTTTCCTTTCTTGTTGTCTTTCTTTGTGTTTCATTGACTTTTTATTGATATGTTTTTATTTCTATTTTTCTTCTTTTTTTTTAGATTAGAAAATATAGTTTATTTAGAAAGTAAATTGGAGAGTGAGAGCATGAGAACGAGGAGATTCACCTCCACATGGTAGGGGAGGGGGCCAAAACCTGGAAACATGGCCCGGTCATAGCTCAGAGGGCACATGACCACACCATAGGTTAGCAAGGCGATGGCCTCTATTTTTCTTTTGTGTTTCTTCTGTAGATATTGTCTTCATGGTTATCAAGGGGCTTACATATAAAACATCCTATAGCTTCACTAGCCTATAACAATTTAACTTTAATTACATTTAACAACTCTGTACTTTTGCTTCTCCCTCACATACATGCACTATGTTATTGAGGTCACAGTTTATATATCTTTATATTATGTCCTCACTAACGTATTTTTATACTTTTCAGTATTTTGTATTTGTATATATATTTATCTTTACCAGGGAGTTTTGTACTTTGATAGACCTTCATATTATCTTTATTGTCTTTTAATTTCAACGTAAATAACTCTTACTAACATTTCTTATAAGGCAGACATACTGGTGATAAATTCTTCAGCTTTTATTTGTCAGTATAATATTTTACTTTATTTTTGAAGGCCACATTTGACAGGAGTAGCATTCTTGCCTACCAGTTTTGATTTTTCTTTTTTTGACACTTTAAGTATACAATTCCATGCCATTATAGCCTTCAAAGCTTTTGTTGAAAAAAATGCCCTTGTATATGATAGGTTCTCTGACTGCTTTCAAAAACATGTCTTTGTCTTGAACATGTCTTAATATGTCTTAGTGTGGATTTTTTTACTTCATCTTATTTGAGATCTATTGGACTTTCTGGATTTCTATGTCAATTTCCTTCCCCAGATTTTCGAATTTTTCAGACATTATTTACTTGAATAAGTTTTTTGTCCATTTCTTTCTCTCTTCTTCTTTGAGTCTTCCATGATGTATATATTGGTCTGCTTGATTAAGTTTCTTAAGTTTTTTTTCACTATTTTTCATTCTTTTTTCCACTCTGACTTTATAAATTTCACGTAGCATGTCTTCAAGTTTGCCAGTCCTTTCTTCTGCTTGATCTAATATGCTGCTGAATCCCTGTAGTAAATTTTTTAGTTGTTTTTTTATTCTTCACCTTTAAAATTTATGTTTGAGAGGCTCAGGGAAGATGGGGCAATGGAGTCAGGCTGTGCAAGTCCTGCATGAGTGAGCAAGTGAACAGACAATTTTGTGTACATGTCTGTGAGTAAGTGGGTGTGTGAGTGGCTGACTGAGTATGGACACAGGAGCAAGTGACCAGGGCTCTCCTGGTGAGGTAGCTGGTGCTGCAGCTGTCCTGCTTGGTCCCTAGTGCATCACAGGGTGAAGAAACTGAGCACTGATTTTTAAAATCAACAAAGCCCTTCCCAGGAAAAAACTGCTAGGAGCGACTGCCAGCTCCAGGCTCTGCCTCACTTCTGCAGCACCTAGCCAGACATTGGCAGCAAGGGCCATGGATGGAGCACAGCAATGAAACCAGAGGCAGGACCCCACTGGAGAAGGTGAAACAGGCACCATTCCACAATCTTGAAAACTGGGCAGGGAAGTGCTCTAACTTGCTCACCACAAAGCAACAGACCCAATCTTAGTGACTGATAGGTTAACTACTCGGGTTGATCGTGACCCAGAGGGAATATCCTGAAAACACAAACTTCAGAGGAACAGGACAAGTGCTGAATCTCAGGTGCCCCACCCATTACCCAGATTCAGCCAAGGGACAAAGGGTGCAACTAGAAAATGATGAGGAAGACCTCCAAAAAGATCAGTGAGGGGTACACTCACATACCTATTGTATCATAATGTAGTGGTAGAGGGGAGTCTCAGGAAACCCATACCCCAGTCAGTGAACATTACGATTTGCAAGTAGTTTCTGAATCCTAGCTCCCCATTCTTCATATTATTCAACTCTCAAAACTACAAGAGACAACAAAGTTTCCCACCCATAGCCCTGTTGCAAAATAGAACAAATTTAGAGCCCTGATCAAGGAAGAATAGAGGACTGAGCAAACATCAGAAACCAAAGCCCTGCACACTGCCACTGAATAACAGAACCAAAGAGAAAAGAAAGAGATCTATCACAAATGAGGAAAAATCAGTGGAAGAACACATAATTCTCAGTGTACCAAAAGGACAGCGCTTGAAAAACCAGACCTCAGAGCACAGACAATGGACATCATGAATGACTGGTCCCAGACTACAACAGGGATTAGGGAATGGATGGCAAGAGTAAGACTCAAGAAAGACAAGATACAAAACTGAAAGAACTTATCACGGAAATTTTGGCCATAAAAAACTTCATCCAGAAAATAAATAACAAGATGACCAACATGAAAAGCAGAAGAAAGAATCTCAGAGCTTGAAGACCAAAACATGGAATTAATCTGATCTGTAAAAAATATAGAAAGAAAACTCAGAAAGAAAGAACAAGACTTCCAAGAGATGTGCAATTATATCAAGAGGCCAAACCTATGCCTGATTGGTATCCAAGAAGAAGAAAGGGAATTGGGGAACACCGTGAAGCAAATACTCCAGGAGGTTATCCAAGAAAACTCTCCCTATCTCACCAGAGATGTGCCCATCCAAACACAAGAGATACAGAGAACCCCCGCAAGACATCAAATGAGAAGACCAACCCCTATACACATAATAATATACCTACACAAAGTAGGTACAAAAGAAAAAATCCTAAAGGCAGCAAGAGAAAATGGTCAGACTACCTACCAGGGAAAACCCATCAGAATAGCAGGAGACCTATCGGAAGAAACATTGCAAGCTAGAAGGGACTGGAATTCAATTTTCAAACTCCTCGAAGATAAACAATTTCAATGAAGAATTTCCTACCCGGCCAAGCTCAGCTTCATCAGCGATGGAGAATTGAAATCCTTCCCAGACATCTAATCTGTAAAAGATTATACAGTTTCCAAACCAGCTGTAAAGGAAATGTTTAAGAGGGTGTTAAGCACAAGAGAAAGGGAAAAAAAGAACAACTGCGCACTTCCCCAGAGAACATGAAAATACATAATCAACAGAGAGCACATCACAACTGCAAATTTGAAAATACATACATCAACCCAAGAGTTAAAAGGAAACAAAGAAAGAAAGAAAAAACTTTAGAAGAACCTCATGATTGGGACAGACATTTACATTTCAGTAATCAGCCTGAATGTGAATGGAGTAAATGAACCACTGAAAAGACATAGACTGACAAAGTGGATTTTTTAAAAAATGACTCAATAATTTGCTACATTTAGGAAACTCATTTTACCACAAGGGATGCACACAGGCTCAAAGTTAGAGGATGGAAAATGAATTTCCAGGCAAATGGATCACAAAAGAAGGCAGGAGACACAATCTTAATATCAGATAAAACAGTCCTAATGCTATCAAAAATTAAATGAGATACAGAAGGACACTGCATAATGATAAAAGTTTCAATCTATCAGCAAGAATATTCATCCTAAACGTATATGCACCCAATAAAGGAGCACTAGCATTTATAAAGCATCTACTGAGTAAACAAAGATATTCACTTTAACACTAACATAACTGAACTCTTAAATACCCCACTAACAACCATAGATAGATCATTGAGGAAAAAAAAAAAATCAACAAGGAGATCCAGAACCTGAAGATGATACTTGAACAAATGGACTTAATAGATACCTACAGAACACTCCCCCCAACAACCACAGAATATACATTCTGACGTCACACTACCTTCCAAGGTTGAAACTAGAAGATGTTGAGACAGTAAATGCACAAATAACAACCCAGGAAATTGACTTCATCATAAGAAAACTACCTACAAAAAAAAAAAAAAACAATAACAAAAACCATAGACCAGTTGACTTTCCAGCAGAATTCTATAAAACATACAAAGAGGAGCTGATACCAATCTTATTGAAAGTATTCCAGACAGTTAAGAAAGACAGAACTCTCCCCAAATCATCTTATGAAGATAACATCACACTGATACCCAAACCTGGTAAAGATCCAGCAAAAACAACTACAGGCCAATATCCATGATGAACATAGATGCAAAAATTCTCAACATGATTCTCACAAATTGGATCCAACAACTTATGTCAAAAGTCATCCACCATGACCAAGTAAGCCTCATCCCCGGGATGCAGGGCTGGTTCAACATCCACAAGACCATAAATGTAATTAAATACATCAACAAATATAAAAACAAAAACCACATGATTTTATCATTAGATTCAGAAAAAGCTTTCAATAAAATCCAGCATTGCTTCTTGATAAAAAACCCTTGGAACACCGAAGCATAGAAGGAACATATCTCAAAATAGCACCATCTAAAATAAGCTCACAGCCAGCATATTGCTAAATGGACAGAAACTGGAAGAGTTTCCCCTGAAAACTAGAACAATACTAGTCTGCCCACTCTCACTCCTCTTATTCAGCATTGTGTTAGAAGTCTTAGCTAGAGCAGTTAGACAAGAGAAGGAAATTAAGCGTATCCAAATAGGAAAAGAGGAAGTTACATTATCCATCTTTGCTGATGATATGATCCTATACCTTGAAAATCCAAGGAATCTGTCAGAAACCTCCTTTTACTGATAAAGGACTTTGGCAAAGTTTTATGGTGCAAAATTAATGTGCAAAAGATAGTTGCATTCTTGTGCACCAGCAACAAAGGCAGAGAACCAAATAAAAAGCACAATCCCACTCACAATAGCCACAGATAAAATGAAATACCTCGGCATCTTTCAAACCAGAGAAGCGAAAGACCTTTACAATGAGAACTACAAAACGCTACTAAAAGAAATCCAAGAAGATACAAACAAATGGAAAAATATTCCATGCTCATGGAAAAGAAGAATAAACATTGTTAAGATGTCCATTCTACCAAAGGCAATCTACAGATTCAGCACAATATCCATTAAATTACCAACATCATCCTACTCTGACTTGGAAATGACAATACAGAAATTCATATGGAAACATAACAACCATGAATAGCAAACAATACTCAGCAAAAGAAACAAAGTGTGAGGTGTCACACTTCTAGACTTTAAATTTTATTTAAGTCTACAATAATCTAAACAGCCTGGTATTGGTATAAGAACAGGCATATAGACCAGTGGACCAAGAATGAGATTCCAGAAGCAAAACCTCAAATTTCTCAACCAACTTATCTTCAGAAAATCTTCTACCAACAACCACTGGGGAGAGGAGAACCTATTCAGTAAAATGGTTCTGGGAAAACTGGCTGACCATATGCAGAAGATTGAAAAAGGACCCCTACCTATCATCTTACACAAATTCAACTAAATGGATCAAAGACCTAAACATTAACACTCAATCTATGAGAATCTTAGAAAACACAGGAGACATCCTTATGGGAACCTGGATGAGACATCCTTAAGGCAACTAGTTCCTGATCAAAACCCCAAGTGCCCATGCCATAAGAGATAAGATAAACAAGTGAAACCTCATAATCTGAAAAGCTTATGCAAAGCAAAAGAAACCATCAAAAGAGTAGGGAGACAGCCCACAGAATGGGAAAAAATATTTGCCAACTGTAAATCTGACAAAGGCCTATAACATCCAGCATCTACAAGGTACTCAAACATGCTGACAGGAAAATAACAAACAGTCCCATTAAAAAGTGGGCAATAGACACTTCTCAAAAGAATATATATGAATAGACACTTCTCAAAAGAATATATATGGGCAGCTAACAGACACATGAAAAAGTGCTCAGTCTCACTAATCATCAGAGAAATGCAAATCAAAACTACAATTGGATACCACCTAGCTCTTGTAAGAATGGCCATCATTAATAAAACAAATAACAACAGATGCTGGCAAGGATGCAGAGAAAAGGAACACTTCCACACTGCTGGTGGGAATGCAAACTAGTTCAACCTCTATAGAAAACAATGTGTTGATTTCTAAAAGAACTAGAAATTGACCTTCCGTATGACCCAGCACCTCCCTACTGAGAATTAACCCAGAGGAACTAAAATCATTTTACCAAAAAGATACTTGCACACACATTTTTATTACATACTGTGCACAATAGCAAAAACATGCAATCAACCATACTGCCCATCAAAACTGAACTAGATAAAAAAAAAATGTGGTACATATACATGAAGGAGTATTATGCAGCCATAAAGGAGGACAAACATGTAGACTTGGCAGCAACTTGAATAGATTTAGAGTCTATAATACTTAGCCATCTATCACACTCATAAGTGTACCCTGAATATTTACCATAATACTAAAAGAAAGGAATTGGCAGTAGTAGGACCCTTCTAGGGTAGGGGAGGCACATAACATCAATAAGGGTACCTGATCTCAAACCAGGGAAAACGGGGATCAAAGGGAGGCCCAGACTTTGCCTGTCGACTACTACTTGTATGCCTAATCCTGAATTGTGCCCCACATCATTAAAATAAAATAATAAATTTTTTAAAAATTTCTGTTTGTTACTTTTTAATATTTTTATTTTTGTTGAAATTCTCACTTTGTTTGTATACTGTTCTCCTGGCCTTCTTAAGCATCTTTATGATTATAGTTGTTTTGAATTCTCTGTCAGGTAAATTTGATATCTTTGATTACAGTAATCTCTGATTATCTTGTTTCTTTGTTTGAAATATCATTCCTTATTTATTTATTTGTTTGTTTATTTATTTATTTATTTATTTATTGAATCTGTGTGTTGGTTTCTATTCATTAGAAAAACAGTTACCTCTTCCAGTCTTCCTGGACTGGCCTTATATAGGGGATGACCCTTACCAATTACCCCAATCAGAGATTTGATGGGTCTCTTAAATCTTTGTGCTGATCCAAACTCCTGTTTGTTTTTAACAGCTCTTATCTGTCTGTCCAGAGTAAGTGGTGTTCCAGTGCTCCAAGACAGGTCAGACAGAATTCAGTCTCTCAGGCAGCCCCTGGAGAAGTTGGAACTTTGGACACATGGTTCAACTCTTCCTCCCCAGAGAAAAACTGAAATCTGAGGTTTTGCCCTCTTGCTCTGCTCTGAGCAGAGGGAGGGGCCCAGAGCATGTTCATGTGCTGGTTTAAACTGCCACTTTTTTTCTCACTGGACTCCAGGGAACTATAGTATGCTGGGTCCTGCCTTTGCACTGAAATAGGCAAAACAGTAGTCAGTACCTGGGAAGTTTTCAGAAAGTTTGGTTGGATATGCAGTCCAACTTTCTCCCCACCAGAGAAGTTAAGAGCTGGGGACTTCCTTTGGATCATATGGCACTGTTTCAGGGGTAGGAATTGTGGTGAGAGTTAGGTCTGAGTTTTTCTACCAGTTTCAATGTAGCTGGTTTCATGCTTGCCTGGATTGAAGGACCCTCTTGATTTGTGTCTGGATTTCTCACATAGGATATTTGTGCATGCATTGTTATTCATTCACTGTGTCCATGAAGGGATAGAGGACCTGGGGTTTCCTATTCTAACCTCTTGCTGACATCATCTGGTGTGAATATATTTTAATATTTTTCTAAATTCTCAAGGAAAAGGAAAAAAGTAAATTAATAATTTATCTGATTGCAATCATTCAATAAAATGAAAATGATGCTAGTTGTGAAATATTAGTTACAAGAAAAGTAAGCATTTAGAAAACAACAAGTAGTAAATGTCCTTGAATACCCACTTTCCCAGTGTTTTCTGTGACTTAATTGTATTTATCCAAAATTTTCAAATAACTGTGTAGATATCAATTAGTTAATGTCATTAATTTACTAGGAAAAGTCAATTGGAAAAAGTAATGTATTATTACAGATTTCATAAAAATAATCCTATGAGTTTAATTAATTCCTCCAAATTATTAATGGTTATGTTGCAAGACTGGGCATATAATTTATAAATAGACTTTACCCCTTGGCTACTAGTGACAAGAATCTGAAATTCTCTCTCTTAATTATGTTCATATCCTGGAGGATTTTAACTATGAGTTTTAGATTTATAATTGATGTCCTTATAATTTCTTTTAGGAAAATCCTTCAAATAATATAGCATTATAAAAATTGACAGAATATTGTCATCCTATAACAATAAGGAAAATAATAATAGTTCTCCATGTTCAAGTTTCATTTACTTTATTCTGAACAAATTTCTTAGACTATTCTAACTAAAAAGGTATTTTTTTAAAAATTTGCCTGAAGAAAATATGAATAGCAAGATAATACTAGAAATGGTGGTAGAGGTAGCAGTAATTATAACAACATTGGCTATCTTTAATTCAGTTCTAAGTAAGTGCCAGGCACTGTTCTAATTGTTTTATATGTCTAAGCTTGTCTAATCATGTCTAATCTCATTTAATTATTCACAACTACTTTATGGAACACGTAATGTTATCATCTCCATTCTTACAGATGCAGAAACTAAAGTTCACAGACATTTTTCACTTGTTTTAGGCCATCTAACTTCTTTAGAGGAGGCAACAGACAGTATTCAATCCAGGCAGCCTGACTTCCGAGGCCTTGAAAATTGCCACTACCCTATTCTATTTCAATATCCTCATCTTAGTATAAAGTACAGGTTTATCTCATTGTTCATTTAATGGAAGTTCCACATGATCCTGGGAAATGGTTAGATAATTTTAATAAGAAAAATTTTAAGGTGTTATTTTTATTTATTCATCCTGTTACATATACTGGCACTTTTAGAAGTTTTTGGCGTATAGCATCAAACAAGGTAAACAAAGCCCCAAAGTCCTTGCATTCAAGTTGAAAAAGAACTGTAATAAACAAGATAATTTCATATATTGATATGGGCTATGAAGAAAAAATTGGGGGAGCTGAGAATGTCGGCAGAGGACTTCTTTAGATAAAAAAGGAAAGAAGCCAGCCTCAAAAAATTTGCATATCATATAATTTCATTTATATGACATTCTAGAGGAGACAAAAGTAATAACAGAAGACAAATTGGTTATCAGAGGGCAGATAAACTTTTTGAGGATCACTCTAATGTGTTATATCTTGATTTGGGTAGTTGGCAAAACTTGTCAAATTGTGTACTTTATATTGGTGAATTTTATTGTTTGTAAGTAATATCTTAATAGAGCTGATTTTAAAAGTTTCTACCAGAATAAATGACTGGATAGATAGTGATTTCAAATGATGACTTCATTTACTAGGGTAAGGAGAGGTTAAGTTTCATGGTGATAAAAAATCTGATTTGTGCATATTAAATTTGTGATAACTATTCAGTATAATCCTGGAGGAAATGTTGAGTAGGCAGTTAGAAATATGGAAATGGAGATAAAAATTTGGGATTTATAAGCATGTAGGTGTTATTTAAAGTCAAATAGGTAAAGAATAAATATTTTCTGGTTAGGCCTCTAATGACTTTGTTTAATGGAATGTGTTTATTTCCTATTTAGAAAGAATATGGCCATTTCACATGAACTGTATAATAGTGGAAATAGTCTCACACTTAACAATTGTATTTCAGATGAAATAATGAAAGTCTTAAAGTGATGGGTGCTTTTGTGTCACACTATTACCCCTGGTTGAGTGACCAGGCCTTCATCCAGACTTTCTGTGAAATTTAAAGTCACTAGTATGACTGGAAGCCTCTGCCACCCTCTGCTGAGCCCTGCCTAGTTGCAGAGGCTAGTGCTCAGTCTGTCTTCTAGTTCTTTGGTAGCTAGTTGGGATACAGAGAGTCTGAAGAGCCACTCTCCAGAGACCTACAAACTATTTGAAGGGACTGACTTTTTCAAAATCCGGAAGCTATTTTTTATTTCTAAGGTTTAGGTCACTTCACAGCACGCAAATGTTTTAATTAACAGTAATTAACATTCTTCTTTGGCCACTAAGTCACAGTAGAAATGAGGAAATAATAGAGTGTGGCAGTACAAAAACATTGTATAACTTAAGCCACTAAAGCTTATTTCTGAAAAATAAAAAGGGAAATACCAGATTTTGCTTTATAATTTACCTCTAAACTTTTTCTGTGCTAGTACTAGCATGAACTGAGGAGATAAAAGTTAAACTATGACAGAAAACACAGTACCTAAGCATTGTGGTAGATAATTCTCAGAATTTAGAGAGATGTTTTTGTTTGGCCTTGGTCATAAGATAAAGTCATAGTATTGATTGTAGATGGTGCTTTTTTTCTGAGATAAAGGAAAATTTATGACTCTGGCTTATTGATTTTCATATTAAATTAATTTTGTTACTTGAAATCTTTTTTAAAGAAAGGAAAGTACATTTGTTATTGACTCCAATGTAGGCAAAAAGAGGATAGTCATTAATTTTGCTGTTCTGGCAAAGTCCTGCAGAAGAACTCTAGTGCATACAGACACTCAAACTATGTCTGACGTTGGAAGCTCTTCATAATAGTTTATAACCACAACCATTGTAATTTGGGTTTATGTTTTCCCCAAAAGCCACAGACATTACAATCAGTGGTTAAATTTTCTTTAAGAAATTTAGTACTGCCACCTGACACTTCTTTTAAAAAAAAGGAAATAGCATTTCTATTTTAGCTTAGCAGGCTAGATTGTTTCACAACCCTGAAATTGTTCTGTACTGACTTCCTTAGTTTTGATTTATTTTTTTCTTTTAATGTTTTTATTTACAGTACTTTGATAGCAACCTAGTTGATAATAGGTCAAATTATAATGACATTTTAAATTATCAAATGTTTCATATCTAGGGACAAATGAAAAAATAGTGCATCAATTTCTTATCCTTCAAGACCTTTTTTCCTTCTGTTATATCTCCCTCCTAATATATTCATTCAATGTGATAATCATCTGCCAGATTATTCAGTCCAGAGAATTGGAATTCATTCTAGACTTTCCCTCTCTTATCTTTAATACTGGCATGAATTGAGGAGATATGCTACTTAGCATAAAATATAAATTGTTCAGTAATCTGGTCCATATCCCTCTAGCTCATCTCCTGCCACGCTGCTTCACACTTCATGTTTTTAGTACCAAACTGCTAGTGTACATACTATGCTATTTTATGGTATTGGGCCTTTATTGAGTACTTTTTAATCATTACAACCTTTGCATTGTACCTGTTAATTCTGAAACATACAAGTCCTTCTAATCTGCTATCATCGTCTTAATCCGTGTTCTTATTACTTACTTTGGCCTCTTACGTAGACTTCTTGACCTCTGGTTTGTTCCCTTTCAATTTGGAATAAAAAATGAAAGTCATTCTCCTACTTTAAATTCTTTGTCTCCCTGCCATCTATAGGATAAAGTTCAGACTAGTTAGCATGAAATATAAATCTTTCAGTGATACCTGGTCCATACCTTTCTAGCCCCTCTTCTGCTACTCTGCTTCTTACTCTATGCTTTTAGTACCAAACTACTGATGCATTTACTATGCTATTTTATGGTATTTGGTCTTAATTCATACTGTGCCTTTAGCCTAGAATACCATTGCATTTCTAACTGGCAAACCCCACTCTTATCTCATAATTAAGCTGTTTGATTTTTTTGTGTCTGTTTTTCCCTCCAGAGAACTTTTCTTTCCTCCTTACAGATTCAATCAAATGCTTGTCTTGGCATTCAGTGTATAACTATACCACTACTCAGCCATATTACTATAAACTGACTTGTTTCTATATTTTCTCCTCTAGATTATAAGTACCTTGAAAGTCAAAGCTAAGTCTTGAACAAGCAGCAGCAGATTATGAGACGGTATAGGACCAGCACTGTTGTAAAAAGACATACTAATCTCTCAAAAAGTGAACTGGGTCTCCAACAGCACAATTTGGCTCTTTACAGTTTTGGTAGTTTTTAAATGGAACATTTTGCCATAAGTAGAATTACCAAAAATAGTGCTTTGGATGTCAAAGTCCTCTTTGAAAAAATTGTATTCATCAGATATCTGTTGGGTGCCAAAGTGAAATGATTCTTATTATTGTTATTCAAGGAAATACTTGGAAAATAATCTGGGAGAGTCAAGTATAATTGCTTTCAGCTTCAGGAAAATGTTTACTTTGAACTATATTTTCTATATTTGCTCTAAGGTGATCAGTGGTGTATGAATACAAGTAGAAGTTTTAGGTCATAGTAAAGTCGTACACTCTTTTTACTGGTCAGATGGAAGCATTACCTTCAATTCCAGATACCATGCTTTCAGAGAGACATTTCTAAACCATAAGTGAGTATCTTAGACATTCACTGGTAACCTCCCTAGCCTCTATTCCTTTTATATAATTGATAGTTTATTTGTTAGCCCATAATTGAGGTGAAGTTCTACCTACTTTCAAATGTATACATAAATGCTTGTAGACTTAGGCTAATAATTATTTTCCATCCTCATGTTCCGAGGACAAAAACATAATTTGAGTCAAGCCTATCAGACTTAATTTTGGGACTTGGTTTCTCAGGTATATAAACACTGTTGTTCAAAGTATGAAAATGAGGAATCTTTAAAGCTGTTACTACCCATCTTGGGGACCCTATGTGTAGAGCTTTTGAGAAGTTTGAACCAACACCAGTGGCAGAGGTAAGAACTAGACAAGAAGTTTGTATCCTGATTACGTTGCTTAAACACTATGTTAAGCCTCCTCTTGTTCTTTTATGTTTCCTTATAAGTACACAAATTGTAAATTCAAACAGAATGAGATACCAGTAAACCCTTACCCTGGTTATGGGTATGATTAAAAGGACTGACAATACCAAGGGGTGGTGATGCTGTCGAGCATCTAGACTGCTCATGTATCCTTGATTGGAATGTAAATGTGTCTACCTACATTTCATAAGTGTAGGTGGTGTCTACTAAAGCTCACCACGTATATATATTCTGATACCTATTATATATATATTTAACAGAAAGTAGTGTTTAAATCCACTAAAAGATACATCAAGGAATGTTAAAGGTGCTATATTCATACAAGTCTCAAATGGAAACATTGAAAATGTACATCAGTGGTAGAATGGATAAATAAACTGTGGTAAGCCGGCTCGGTGGCTCAGCCTGTAATCCCACACTTTGGGAGGCTGAGGTGAGTGGACTGCCTGAGCCCACGGGTTCAAGACCCGCCTGGGCAACTTGGCGAGACCTCATTTCTACAATAAATCAAAATTAGCTGGGCATGGTAGCGCGTGCCTGTAGTTCCAGCTTCTTGGAAGACTGAGCGGAAGGATCACCGGAGCCCAGCAGGTTGAGGCTTCGGTGGCCGGGAGCAGCCACTGCACTCCAGTCTGGGCGACAGAGTGAGACTCCGACTCAGAAAAAAAAAAAACAACTGTGGTACATTCATACATTAAAAAGACAAAAACTATGAATATACTGCCATATAAAAGAATCTCAATAATGTTATATTAAAAGACAGTCACCTAAGCATGCAGTATTAATTTTTAGAATTTTATGATTTTTAAGAATGGGCAAAAATTGTGATAGAAATTAAATTTTTTAAAAGCTAAACATAAAGAAAAAATAATGCTACCCTTATTACCATAGTCATTAACTTAGAAAATTGTGAGAAGGATTTAAAGTTGTACTTTTAAAAGAGAGTCATAGCCTTAAATGTTTATATTAGAAGATAGAAAAGACTAGAAAGTAAAGGGCTACCACTTCCAATTTATTCAGGAAGTTAGGGAAAAACAGAAGAAGAAAATTCAACAAAAATAGAAGAAAATAATAATAAAGGTTATGAAAGAAATTGATGACAGATTGAAAAATTTCAAATAACTGTCAATTTTTGATTTTGTAAGAGACATGGTATACAAATATCTGACAAGATTAATAAATAAGAATAAAAGCTATTAAAAAACATTGTCAGAGGAATGAATAAAGTGACCTAACCTAGATGCCATATAAAGTTTAAAGATGATATAAACCATATGAATAACTTAAATACCAATCCATTATAAAGCTTAGATAGAATGAACTATTACCTAGAAAAATATAAATCCCAGAATTGACTCAAGAAGAATTAGAAATGCTGAACTGTTCTATAGCTGTAAAAGAAACCCTGTCTGTAGTTTAAAAGTGCTCACATATTTGTAAAAAATACTTCTGTCCATAGATGGAACTTAATGTTCTTCCCCTTGAGTGTTGACTAGACTTAGTTATTTCTGTCTTAATAATAGATTATAGAAAGGGAAAAAATGTCAACTTTACACTAGAAAAATCTGACAGATACCATTTTAATGAAATGACTAAGATTAACACTACCAGTACTAAGTTATGTTAATATCACATACCCCATAAATAGAAGACAGTGAGATTCATGCATCATATTGTGATATTCTTCCCTAAAATTCATAACCCCATTCTAATGAGAAAAAGACAAATTCAGATTCTACAAAATAATTGAAAAGTACTCTTCAAAAGTACCAATGTCTGATACCCAAACTAGGTAAATATCCAAGAAAGAAAGAGAAATACTGGTCAATATCCTAGATGAACATAGATGCTAGAATTCTCAACAAGATTCTAGCAAACTAGATCCAATAACACATCTCAAAAATCATCCACCATGACCAAGTAGGCTTCATCCCTGGAATGCAGGGCAGATTCAACATCCGCAAAACCATAAACATAATTAAATACATCAACAGATGTAAAAGCAAAATCCACATGATTATATCATTAGATGTGGAAAAAACTTTTGATAAAATCTAGCATCACTGCTTAATAAAACCCTTTGAACATCTAGGCATGATTTGAACATACCCCAAAGTAATAAGAGCCATCTATGAGAAACCCACAGGCAAAATACTGCTAAAAAGACAGAAATTGGAACCATTTCCCCTGAAACGAACAAGACGAGGATGCCCTCTCTCACCCCTACTGTTCAACATACTATTGGAAGTCCTAGCTATAGCAATCAGACAAGAGAAGGAAGTCAGGGGTATCCAAATAGAAAAAGAGGAAGTTAAGTTATCCCTCTTTGCAGACAACATGATTCTATACCTCGAAACCTCCTTTCACTAATGAAGAACTTTGGCAAAGTCTCAGGGTATAAAATAAATGTGCAAAAGACAGTCGCATACCTATACACCAACAATAAACAAACAGAAACCCAAATGAAAAGCACAATCCCATTCACAATAGCCACAAAAAAAATGAAATACCTTGGCATCTTTCTAACCAGAAAAGTCAAAGACTTTTACAATGAAAACTACATAACACTGCTCAAAGAAATCAAAGATGACACAAAGAAATGGGAAAATTTCCCTGCTCATGGATTGGAAGAATCAGCATTGTTAGAATGTCCATTCTACCCAAGGCAATCTGCAGATTTAACGCAATACCCATTAAATTACTAGCAGCACTCTTCTCAGGCCTAGAAACAACAGGAATTCATATGAGAACATAAACAACCACGAATAACCAAAATAATCGTCAGCAAAAACAAAAAACAAAACAAAACAAAAAAACAGGAGGTATCACATTCCCATACTTTAAACTTTATTATAAAGCTACAATAATTTTTTTTTTTTGAGTTGGAGTCTCACTCTGTCGCCCAGACTGGAGTGCAGTGGCACGCTTCCGTTCACCGCAGCCTTGACCTGCTGGGCTCTGGCAATCCTTCCACTTCAGCCTTCCAAGAAGTTGGAACTACAGGCGCACGCTACCACGCCCGGGTAATTTTTTGATCTATTGTAGAGATGAGGTCTCGCCAAGTTACCCAGGTGGGTCTCGAACCTGCGGACTCAGGCAATCCACTCACCTCGGCCTCCCAAAATGTGTGATTACAGGCTGAGCCACCGAGCCTGGTGTAAAGCTACGGTAATTAAAACAACCTGGTGTTGGTATAAGAACAGGCACACAGACCAATGGAACAGGATAGAGATTCCAGAAGCAAAATCTCAATTTCTCAACCAACTCATTTCAACAAAGCCTCCACCATCAACCACTGGGGAAAGGAGAAAACCTATTCAGTAAATGGTTCTGGGAAAACTGGCTGGCCCATGCAGAAGATTGAAACAAGATTCCTACTTATCACCATACACAAAAATCAACTCTAAATGGTTTAAAGATCTAAACATAAAACCTCTAACCTTAAGAACTTTAGAAAATGCAGGAGACACCCTTATGGAAATTGGAACTGGCAGCCGGTTCCTGATGAAAACCCCAAGTGCCCATGCCATAAGAGATAAGATAGATAAGTGCGGCCTCATCAAACTGACAAGCTTCTGCAAAGCAAAAGAAACCATCAAGGGAGCAGGGAGATAGCCCACAGACTGGGAAAAAATATTTGCCAACTGTATGTCTGACAAAGGCCTAACATCTAGGATCTATAAGGAACTCAAACATGCTGAAAAGAAAAAAAAACAACACTTGTACAAAGTGGGCGAAAGATATGAATAGACACTTCTCAAAATAAGACATACAAATGCCAACAGATGCACGAGAAAATGCTCAGCCTCACTAGTCATCAAAGAAATGCAAATTAAAACCACACTGAGATACCACTTAACTCCAGTCAGAATGATGGCCATCATCGATAACTCAAAACACAACAGATGCTGGAGAGGATGCAGGGGGAAAGGGAACACTTCTGTACTGTTGGTGGGAGTGTAAACTAGTACAACCTCTGTGGAAAACAGTGTGGCAATTCCTAAAAGAGCTAAAAATCAACCTTCCATACCATCCTACAATCCCCCTGCTGGGAATATACCCGGAGGAACTCAAATCACTCTATGAAAAAGATATTTGTGCATGCATGTTTATTGCAGCATTATTCACAACATCAATGACACAGGACCAACCATGCTGCCCATCAAAAGAGGACTGGATAAAGAAAAGGTGATACATATACATGATGGAATATGATGAGGCCATAAAGAAGGACAAAATTATGAACTTCACAGCACTTTGGATGGACTTAGAGTCTATGATACTGAGTGATCTATCACAGAAACAAAGACCTGAATACCTCATGTTTTCACTTATAAGGAGATTTTGAACTCTTATCATAATACTATAAGAAAGGGATTGGCAGTAGTTGGAAACTACTGGGAGAGGGTGTGGGGGGTGGGATTGGCAGTAGTGGGAAACTGCCAGGGGAGGTGGGCATACCTCATCAGCAAGGGTACCCGCATAATGAACATTTGTATACCTAACCCTGAATTGTACCCCACATCTTTAAAATTAAACAAAATTTTTTTAAGTACCAATGTCATGAAAAATAAAGACTGAAAAACTTTCATGGATTAGAGGAGATTAGTGAGACATGAATCTAAATGTAATGTTTTACTGTATATAAATTCTGGAACAGAAAAGGAGCATTAGTAGAAAAAAACAGTAAAATGCAAATAAAATCTATATTGTATTTAGTAGTCTTATATGGTAACTCGATAAACATGCTGTAAGTCTGTAAGATGTTATTATTAGGGCAAGCTAGATGAAGGGTGTATGGAAATTCTTGTGCTATCTGTGCAACTTTTCTGTAAATCTAAATTTATTTCATAATAAGTTTAGATTTTAAAAACACACATCTAGTTTAAAGAGTATATGTAAAGTATTCATTTATAATATTACTTTACTTTCTCCCGAAATTCCACTGAAACGAAGTCCTAAGCTAGTAGAAGTGGAGGTGGCTAAGAAGACCAATATACCTTGTAGGAACTCCAAAAGACTTACTGTTTAGCAGCAATAGATACCTCTGGAAGTGGGAATAAAGATGAGGTGGCCAGTAAAAGGAAAGTTTGGAAATCTGTTTAATAAACAGTTATAGTCCCAGTTATCATTTTCAAACCTGACAGAAGACTAGGGAGATTGCAGGATCGTACGGAAGGTCGATTTTTAGATCTTTTAGGAATTACCACGCTGTTTTCCACAGACGTTGTACTAGTTTACACTCCCACCAGAGATCACCAAGCATAGTTGAAGGTATAGGTGCTGTACTGAAAATCGAGCTTGGAAGGAACATAAGGAAACATTTTCATGGTGCTTATTAAGATCCTTAGCCTTTTTCTTTTATCCCCCATCCCAGCTCTCAGATTGCTGACAGCAAACAGAAAATGGGAAGATTCTTTTATGAGGAATCTGAACAGCCCAAGATAAAAGACCTAAATATATTGGTATTAGAAATTGCCCCAAGGAAACTACCTAACCCGTTTACGCTTTTATTAAGAGCACAGTCCACAAGCCACAGCTTCAAATACAGAGGTGTTCCTCATCTTTTTAGTGCTTCTACTCTTTAGACATGAGCAGTAGTCATGTCTGGACATATAACTTCCCATGAAAATCAGATAATTAAAAATTTTGTGGAGATATATATATATGTATAAAGTAAAAAGGTCATTAATTTCCTCAGAGATAAGAGATTATGCATCTGTGAAATGAGAATGCTATTTTTAAAGCAAAAGAACAAGGTTAGAAATTAAAAATATGATAGAGTAAAAAAAAAAAAAGCAAAAGTCAGAAGATAAAGTTATAGACATCATCCAGAGAAAAGAGTAAAAATACAAAAAAAGAAAGGGAAATAGGAGTGAAAAGATCAGAAAATCAGGCAATTCAGAAAGGTTTTTTTTAGCTTAATCCCATGATTTTGAGCAATTAATAAAATGCAATGTAGGAAATCATAATATTATATTATCTTATTACTATTTTAAAAATAAGTCTGTAATTAAAGAACATGAATTTCTAAATTGTAAGTCGTGAGTTTCTAGATAGGCCTATAACTAAGTTCTTTGTTGAAATTTTTGAGAAACAGACAAATAAGATACAGAAAATTTATCTTAGATGGGTAAATATGCACATATTGATGAATTAAGATGTAATCAGTCTTCTCAGCAAACTATAAAATTCCACAAATATTTTGAACCTGGAAATTCATAGTTGGCCAAACAAACAGTTATGTATGAGGGTAGAATAAAGGCATTTTCAGACAGACTAGATATCAAAACTTTTACTTCCCATATGCTTTTTCTTGGGAACCTCCTTAAGAAAATACACCAAAGCAGAGGGTAAACCGAGGACAACCAATCCAGTTTGGAGATGTGTCCAGTAGATACAGCTCCAAGATGATAAACAGAATGTTTGATAGCTTTGTACATATTGAGGGACAACTAGAGGAGAATTTGGGAATTAATTCATAATAAATATTTATTCAGGTCATTATAATGTGACTAAAATGACATTGTATCATTTCTGAGCCCATATCTCCAGAGGCTTTACTAGCTTTCTCACTGTTTGTTTTGCAATCTTGTCCAGCTTCCATGTGAAAAATCCTAAACTAGTCTGCTGGAGATTGGAGGAAAAGATAAGCTCTCCTATCTGAGGCCATTCTAGTAGTAGCCATTCACACTAGCCCCAGCAACTGATTGCAAATACATGAAAGAGTTCAACCAAGATCAAAAGAATTCCACAACTGAGCCCATTCCAGATTGCCAACTTGCAGATCATGACCTAAATCAGAGATTGGCAGATTTACTTTTTCTGTAAAGGGCCAAATAAATGTTTTAGGCTTTATGGACCAAAAAGCTTAATTGAGACGATTATGGAGGTGTTTATATAACGAGAAAAAACAAATATTAACTTTTTAATTAATGAAATTTAAAATATAGTAGTAATAGAGTATAATTTTTAATGTCGATTTAATGAAAAGAATAAACTTCTCCTTTGGAGGAAAACATTTGCTTAATTTGGGGAATAACATTTGTAATTCAAAGTTAGTTATCCCTATTATTAAAGTATTTGCAAATACTCACTGGATGGCTATTAATGTTGGTCTATAATGACATTCTACGTATTTAATCTTTAAAAATGACTTTTCACAAATGATATCAATCAATGAACATATGATAATGACTTAGTATATTCATCACTTGGGAGACATTTATAGAATTCTGTTAGATTCTCTTAATATTTTGCACTTAGCATGTCATTATAGTACATATTAATTACTTCCAATTGAAGATTAGATGAAAGTTTCACAATTTTACAGTAAGTGGATTTTAAAATATAGACATTTCCTTTGCACTTGCATCTATCTCTGAAAAACACCTCTGGCATTGTAGTTTGAGCTTATAAATTTGTGTGGAAATGGATGTCTTGCTCTTTAACTGTTGAGGCACAGGAAGTGTATAAAGAAGCTTGACTTTGTGATTCAACCAGTGTTGAGTGTAGTTCAGATGGCTAAATCATGGAATACATCTTGCATGTAATTGTTATTTTACCATGTAATTTTTAATTGAATTCATTAAGAAACGTTACTGTGTAAAAAAAAAAAAGAGAGAGAGAGAAAGAAAAGCTGATTTCTAAAGGCATTCATTGTTTGGTAATTGTGGTTCTTATTGTTCAGAAAAAGTTTCAGTCTCAGTACTGAGCTCAGAAAATCACAACAAATCTTTGCACTGCTAAGTCATTGAACTGCTGTGTAATACTGGCAAGTCAGGATATTCAGCTTGAATTTCTGACAAAAATTCATTGAACTGACATGTTTTAGTCCACACATACAAAGAAAGTTCCCTGTTGATACTACTCATTTAGTAGCACATAATAGGTTAAAATTGTTTTGTTTTTTCAAAATACTTGCTGATGAATAACCATGAGTTTTAAATAATTTACTTTTTTGTCAATTTTATACATTTGTCCATCTAAGTCTTCTTTTATTACACACCTATTTTTTACTGTCATCAATTGTAGCACATCTTAACAGATTCCATATCAGGTTATACTGAATTCAAGTTCTTCGACTTCCTCAATAGTCCTCAAAAATAGACTATTTGTAGAAGTTGTTCCATGCAGACTATTCGTAGAGCTTAAGTCTTTAACAACCTCAAACTTGGCATTGATTCCTGAAATAAACAATTGGCAGTTCGGCAGTATCAGTAACATCTGACTCATGAAGAGCCAAGGAAAACTACTCAGAATCACTTGTCTTTTTAATTGACTATTGATTTTGCTACCAGTGCCCTTATTTCTTAAGCAGATGTTATCACAAAAGGTCTTTTTCTCCCCTAAGGGAACATTTGTCTGTCTGCTATTAAGTACAATTTTAAAAACTCACCATCAGTATATGACCCACTTGGAGACTTAATTTGGCTGCTGTGTGTGTGTGTGTGAAGAAATTCTGTTGTCTTACCTGTACAATGTCTACTTGTATACCTAATCCTGAATTGTAACCCAAATCTTTAAATAAAATATATATTAAAAAGAGATAATGCATTTAAAATTTTTAATGTTTCTGTTTTCCTGGTAGTTGGGAATATTATAATAAGTGCTAAGCCTGATGCTTAGTAACATTAACATATATTCATGCTTTTAGCACAATTATCATATGATCTCATTGTGTAATAAAGAGCTTTTCACCATCTAATTAAATAACAAAATAATCACATTCCACTATGTTTTAAAAGTACAACAGAGTTCTCTTTTCTTGTTTTGGCATAATAGACATGCAGTGGAATAAAAAAATGTTACAGCACAATAATATTCATAGTACTTAAATAGAGTCATAACTGCGTCACTCATTTGTGATACACCAAACAGCAGTATGATTGGATGGGAGTCATGTCATGAAATATTATTCTCTTTTTCTTCAACCTTTTAAAAATGTAAAAACCATAAACCATTATGATCTAGTGAGTTGTATAAAAACAGGCAACAGACCATATTTGGCTTATTGGTGGTAGTTTACTGATCTCCAATCTACATAAATATTTGTTGTTTTAAGCCACTAAATTTTAAGTTTATTATTATATGGCAAAAACTAATATGTTAACTATAGATTTATGCAGAATTGTAAACCATCTAAACTGAGATTATAGGGGATCTAAAAATATCTGTCTTAAGTTTTGTAATGGTTCTAAGAAATAAAATAAATTCCCCATCTTCCATACTGAAAGGTAAAAAAATAATACATAAAATTGTAAAATTAGCATAAGAATGTTATTTAGAAATATTGAGAGAACATAAAATGAATAGAAAGAGGTATGGTCGTTTCTTCTGAGAACTGAGAAACTGTTGAGGATGGAATTCATAATGGTCACACAGGGACTTCAGCATTACTGGTACTGTTCTAATTCTTACACTGTTGAGGGATACATGGCATGTGTGTTATTTTTTATACCTTATTCTAAATGTTATTTTTTATTTTACATGTACTAATATTTAATATAATTTTTAAGAATTTAGTTAATATTTTATTCAGAGGAATAAAAGTACTGATTGATTTTTATCTGACTTGGAAGCCAACCTTAATTCACTGCCTTCCTTCGTTTGTAATGTTTACTATGACCTTGAGAAAATCATTCTCCTAATCATATGAATAAATCTGCAGGGATAAAACTTAGGATGCATGAACACACACCAAGAAAGGAGAAAACCCCTAGATTTCTTCATAAGTAACTGTCAAAGTATTTATGAAAATATTTTAGGTATTTTTTCTAACTGTGGTTTATATTATACTTTTAAGATACATAATATATCTATTAAAATCTTTAGAGGGTTACGTTGTGAGATTTATCGATAGAGTTTACAGATGGGCTTTCAATTCCTTCCCTGTAATTAACTGTTAACTTTAGTTGAAAACAGTACAGAACAACTTAAAAATTATGTGTGTTGCAGGAAAAAAATGATTGCATAATATTGTGTATTACCACATCATTTTTAACCTCTAGGAGTTTAAAAATGAGACAAAATTTTTAAAGAACAGTTTCACATATTCTTTGAGTAAATTAGAAGTAATTTGTTTTTGTCAACACTCACGAGGAAACTTTGAACTTGAAAGTCCTTCTACAGATATAATACACATTGTATATTGCAATTAGTATGGTAATTGTAAAATATTTAGAGTAAGAGTTATCTGTTCTACAACATAAACGGTTGGTTCAGTAGTCAATTTTTTTCCATTGTTCATTGTTGAATCACTTGCATATTTATGGTAGTATCTATTTTTTTTAGATCAGCTCAACAAATATTCAGTATCTACTGTTTGATAGGAATTCTGTTGGACTTTGGGAATACATTAATGAGAAAACAAGCATATTTTATTCCTTCATGACTCTAATTTGCTAATAGGGAAAACAAACATTTATCAAATAAACACACATATAAATGCAAATGTGCAATTGTGATAAATGCAAACAATAAGAGATGCTCTAGGAAAGGCTTCTCCAAGGAAGTGAAAATCAGGTTGAGATCTGAAAAATGAGAAAGCATCTTTAAATGAAGATAGGTAGGGCACTGCGTTCCATTGTGCGAGAATGTGTGCCTGCTGAGGCCCTGAGCCAGAGGAAGCATGGCACAGAGAAGGACCAAGAGGATTGCAGTTCAGGCTGCAGCATAGAGATTATGGTTCACAGTGGTGTGCAAAGTGAGGCTAGAGAGGTAAGTTGTGATCACACACACTGTGATCAACCATTAGCATTTTTCCTTATCATGTGAATATAACTGATTTTTAAAACCCCTGTACATGTATTAGTAGACATATTATTTGTAATTTTTCCAGAGATTCACTGTGAAATTCATCAAAGTATGTTTATCTGTTTCAATAACTAGGCATATAATCTCCTAAATCTTTTAGCTCACTTAGGAAACTACATGGAATAACTTCAATTTGAAATTTAGATTTGAAAAGTATTCATGCTGGTCTTCTACAAAAACAGATCATCGGTTTAAACAGGGAGAAGGCAAACCTAGCCCTGGATAGATACACTCATGTTTGGTATATTGTTTCTAACATGCATAAAAAAGAACCAAGAAAGAGGTGTCTCTGGAGGAGTTTGTTAAAAAGTTTATGTTCATGTCTTAGAATTTGTTTTATCACTTAAGAGGATATATAAAAGTCTCTACAGACTAGTTTTATTGGAGCAATAAAAGTTAATATCATGCCTACACTAGTTACTTCTTTGATTGTTTGGTTAATTGGCTGTTCTTAAATGGTTAACTCCTCCCTTCCCTCCCTTCTTCTGTTTTGATTCATTCAGTATGTCCTGCTAATTTTTCTTCATGACACTCTTAATATCAGTTAAATCTTACCCATTCACCTCAATTAACCATGTCTCTTGCCTGAACTATTGTAGCAGTTTCTTAATTGGTCTCCTTGACTATAGTTTTATTCCCCACAAATCCATCTTTCAGTACCACAGAATATCATGACCAATATATAAATCACATCAGCCCATGATACTCTTCAGTGACACGCTACCATATACAAGATAGAGTCCAAAATATTTAACAAGAGCATTTAGATTTATTGAACCCTTCTTGTGTACCTGGCACAGTTCTAAGTATTTTACATAGACTAACTCAGTTAATTATCACAGCTACCTATATTGGAAGATACTATTATTAGTCGTTTTACAAATGAGAAAACTGAAGCATATGATATCCAGACATATGACACACAAAAACTATACATTATCTCTCTGTTGCTTACCCCATCAGCCATATCTCTGACCACTCTCTGCCTTTTACTTTGTGCTTTTTTGATACTAAAATACCTGTATTTTGTACTTCCACTATCACAGAGTGCTCATGCCCCAGTGCTTTTCTTATCCTTTTCTCAGTCCTCCTTTCACTGTAATTGAGTAATTTCAGATTCTGAGGAATACAAGCATAGCCTATTCCCTTAACATTCTTTCAGAATCCTTATACTTTCCATTTTCATAGGTATCTTTCTTCCATAATACCCTGTACCTCTATCATGACATTTACCATATTTCGTTAAGATAACATCTGCTTATTTGTGTTCCCAAATAAATATGCATCTCTTAGAGTGTAAAGATTAAACCTGTTTACAGAATGTATACCCCACCCTCTCTAGAGAAGAGTTTGTCCCATTTCTTGCCCCATGGTTAAATCCAATTAAAATTATATTCAATAATTTTTTTAAAAAAAGTCTGTTGGCCTGCTGCTGTAGTTTGAATGTTCCCTCCAAAATTCATGTTGACATTTAATTACAGCCAGGCTCAGTGGCTCAGCCTGTAATCGCAGCACTTTGGGAGGCCGAGGTGAGTGGATAGCCTGAGCCCGCAGGTTCAAGAACAGCCCAGGCAACTTGGCGAGACCTTGTCTCTACAATAAATTAAAAATTAGCCAAGCATGGTAGCATGTGCCTGTAGTTCCAACTACTTGGGAGGCTAAGGTGGAAGTGTCGCTGGACCCCAGACCTTGAGTGTGCCATTGCACTCTAGCCTGAGCAATAGAGTGAGACTACAACTCAAAAATAAAGAAATTTAATTACCATCATGATGGTATTAAGAGATGGAACCTTTGAGAGGTGATTAGGTCATGAAGGCTGTGCTCTCGTCAGTGGATTAATACCATTATCTCAAGAGTGGGTTAGTTACTATGGGGGCGGGCTCCTGATCAAAGGATAGATTCAGCTCCCATTTTCTTTCTGTCTGGAATGTCCTTGCCCTTTCTTGCTCTTTTTTGTAATTTGATATATTCCATTGTGTTATGACACAGCAAGAAGGCCCTCTAACAGATCTGACCCCTTGATCTTGTACTTTCCAGACTATAGAACTATGAACCAAATACTTTTTTATCTATGTAAATTACCCAGTCTGTAGTATTCTGTGATAGCAGCAGAAAATTGAGTAGGATACCTACTCAGTAATACCTATGAATGTAGACAAATAGTTATTAAAAAGTTACGTTTCTGATTATATAGGCTTATTTCATTTGGGGAGTTACTTGTTCCAAACACTAAAATGGCACTTACTTTCCTAGTGTTTTAGCTAAAAAGCTACATTTATTACCCTCAAATCACTCTACGCTTAATCCTGAATGATTAGTTGTTCTATATATTAAAATTTAGAAAGAATGAAAGTTTGGACAGTCCAGAACATTTTCTCCCAACTTTAAATGAAACTGTTCGATTTGTACATTGGCATAACAAACATAGATACAAATTGCTAGCATATGTGCCCTAAATTAGACTTGCTGGGTATAGACACAGGATGATACTAATAATGCCTATGTAGGAAGGGAATGAAAATCTGTTCTTTGTTTAGACCGTTGTTTAAATTCAGAGTTAGCAACCTTTGAGAGATGTTGTCCTAAAGATTCAACCTATTTACTATTGACATATAATTTGGAGTGGGGCAAGCATGGCTATATGTATGGGATTAATAAAAATTCTGCTGACTCATGTAAAGACCATACTATGAGGCAAGAAGAGCAACCAGTTCACGTGTTGTTATTGATAACTCTTTACTGGAGTTGCTGACATTGACTTTGAGCCTTCAGGCTCCCTACTACCTCATCCCAGCCTTCCTTTGTTTCTACTTTTCCCACAACAACCCCCACCTGTAGCCAGAAGCTTCAATCATATACTCGGGTTTTATCTTTGCATTCTTATACCAAATGCCACATAAGCATTTATTCCTAAATAGCAGTCAACATGACATACTTATACCAGTCTCTCAGTGTTCTTCCTCATGCCTCTGCATACAAAACACCTGTTAAATCTCAGGTCCGAGCCCACCTCTTTTTTTAAGCTTTTTTTGACCATTGCAGACATCATGGTATTTCCTTCTTGTAACTCAAATTAATATGGCCATCACTCATTAACTAGAATGCTTTTTGAGATCTCTTTGGGTATACTGCTAATTAAGTTTCTGTGTGTTTATGTTTTGTTTTCACAAGTAAACTCTAAACTCATCAAGAGAAGGACAAGAAAAGCCTTCAATATCTGGGACTTTACACATAATAGGTATTTAGGAAATATTTGACAAATGAGTTACAGGAGCAGAGTTCTCTACCAATGTCAAACAAGAATTCTGATTAACATGTGATATCTGATCTTTGCCTCTCTAGTATATCAGTCATTTTCTATGGGACATTTCCACAACCACATGCAATTTAAAATAATACATAATTAGATAATATGCATGCATCATGTGTAGAAACAAAAAATAAGTAAAATATGCACTTGCTCCAGAAAATTAAACAACCACATGATACTGTGGTTTACAACCCACAGACCAGAATTGAGTTTGGTTGCTGATATTTATTTCCTGTAAATAATTCAACTATGTTTACAATCCTTAACAAAATTACACTGATAAAGAGCAAACAACCACAGACCTTTATTGGTTCATGATCTTGTGATTACTGAAATGTATGGTAGATTTGAAGGATGCTAAAGCATAACTATACTTTTAAGTAATAAAGATACTATAAAATCTTGTACAAAATATCACATAAGCTCACAGGCCTGAGTGATATTCAATATGACCTGCTTAATCATAGCAGTGTATTTTTATTTTTTTTTGAGTTGGAGTCTCACTCTGTCACCCAAACTGGAGTGCAGTGGCCACTCCTGGCCACCGCAGCCTCGACTTGCTGGGCTCCGGCAATCCTTCCACCTCAGCCTTCCAAGTAGCTGAAACTACAGGCGTGCGCTACTATGCCTGGCTAATTTTTTTGATTTATTGTAGAGATGAGGTCTTGCCAAGTTGCCCAGGCGGGTCTCGAACCCGTGGGCTCAGGCATTCCACTCACCTCAGCCTCCCAAAGGCATGAAATTACAGGCTGAGCCACCGAGCCCGGCTTATAGCAGTGTAAAAACCATTTCTTGTCATTCATGTTTTAAAAACAAGTGTATAGGACTCTACATTTAAAAACTAGTTATATAATCATTTGGATATGATATTTCTACATATATTTTAGATGATGAGAGTATTCAGCACATGAAAAGAAATACAACAGATCTGTTTTAATCAATATACCATAACATATATGCAATTGATTTTTTTCCATCTAAATTCTTTACCTTAGGATAATGTTTCTCAACTGGAAGCCACCTAATGGGTAAATACCAGGTATGCTGTTTAACACATGATGCTTCCTTACAGCAAAAAATTGTTAATAGCGTCAAGGTTGAAAAAAATCCTGCCTTAGATAATGTACCATGTTCCAATGGTGCTGCCATCACTAAAATACTCTGGAAAATATTGTTTCAAAATTAGCTATTTGAATGTACTTACTGGTGGCAGTTCTTCATTCCTTGCAAGCTATGCTTTATTTTAGATTAATTCACATGACATGGGAATATAGTTCATTTATGGAGCCAGCAAAAGTTGCAGACAGATATTCACAGTCACTTGCATACATGCAAACAAAATTTGATAATCTATTCTAATTCAGAATTTTGTATGAATATAAAATGGAAGGAGAAAACTTTATTTTTGTATCATATTCAAAGGAATTGTTTATTGACAAATACTGTTTCAGTATAGAGTTCACAACCTTGACTGTCTCCTAACTCCCAGTTGGGTAGTGAGAATCAAGGGTAACTTTGTCCTGTAAGTGGTACTTTGCCAGTTCAAAATGAGGAAAGGAAGATTCTCAAAAATTTGAACTAAGCAGGTAATACAAACACTCATCTCCCCCCAAAAAAGATCAAATGAAGAAAATTAGTTAACTCTTCATGTTTTTTCTGGATGTAGCCATTTTTTAAAATTGAAACTGTTTTCAATCAGACAGACCTGGTCAAATTTACTGATATATTCCTTGTTAGATAGAAAGTCTTATTGTTATGGTCCAAGTAACACTCGGCTGCTCCCCTTGATACCAGTAAATCAAAGGGGCAGGGAACTGGTAGAGAGAAGTTTATTTCTGAGTTCGAATCCAGGGAGCAGAACCAGACTCAAGGTCTTTCAAAATGGTTCTACTCACCCTCTAGGCTTTTACAGTTCACTTTTATAGTCCAGAGTTGTCGGTACCTGTACATTAGCCGTGTGACCAGCAGAGCATTGTATAGAACTTGAGTTTTCAGCCTCATTTATCAATAGTGACATTCTTCTGTCCAGACTTCCTGGTGCCAGGTATCAGAGGTATCCCATAGCTTTCATCAGTAGGGCCTGGCAGAAGTGTCAGTCAAGCTTGTCGTAGGGTAATGGGCCTAAGACATCATGCATTACACAAAAGTTATACAAATCACAAAGGTTACTATTACATTGATACAAAAGTTATGTAATTCACAAGACTTACAATCACACTGATACTATATTATTCAAACTTATAACCACACAGAAAAAGGGAGTAAAAGGAAAAGATTTGCATCTTTCAGTTGATGGGGCATAGACTACAGGGAAGTCAACGATCCCCTGAAACTACTCACTGGGAGGGCTTAGGAGATGAGGACAAGCACAACTTTTATTAGCTCTCAGGAATGTACAGGAGCACTTGTGTCCTGGCCATGCCCTTCTCTGGGACTATGACAATATGGACAGACATTAGAAGGTCTCTATCATTGTCTGCAGTTTTGAAGTTTCAGAAAGCACTGAAAACTAAGGATTTTTGTAACTCATTTGTTGGTAAAACCTGACCTGAACTATTGTGAAGCTATTTATACTTTTAATATACCCACATAGTGTGAACATTTGTATTCTTCACTACAGAATTATTAATGTGTTGATTTCAGAGAGCTTGGTTTATGTAATATGTTTTACCTTTCTAAATCTGAAAAACTAAATTCTAAATTTTTAAGTATGAAGTCAGTAAGAATTATAATAGCAGATACTTTTATTTTGAATAATATTATTCTCATCTTTAAAAAAATTAGAATAGTTTTTCAACTTTAGTCTTTAAATAACTATGGAAATTACTTTTTTCTATTATTTTATCAATGGAACTAAATTTTAATGTACTCAGTGATTAAAAATGAGATAGTAACAATTTTCAAAGACTTTCAGAGTTAATCCTATATATTAGGAAGGGAATCCAAAAAATGGTGAGTATACTAGTAGAAAAGGGGAAGATGATGTTGCAGGAGTTTTAAACTCCATTGTTAGCTTAAACCAGCAACCTTGGATTCTTGTCCCATAACCAAAAAGATTAAGGAACGTGGACACCAAAAGGATGAATGAAAGAAGGAATTTACTAAGCAACAAAGCTCTCTAGAAAAAGGGGGGGGCCGAAATGAGTAACCCGGTGCTAGGAGGTTTTTTTGTGTTTTTTAACTTATCTTTTCTGGGAGCATTTCTCTCATTTACGTCTCATCTGCCCCTTACTTCCTGAAACCCAGCTCTTATTGCACATGAGTGACCTTGACCAAAGTTACTCCATCTTGAATATTATCCATAAGTACCACAGAAAAGTCCACTCAAAGGGGGGTAAAACCTCAATGCTAATGCTATATTAAGCTATTGTGCCTGCATTTAAGCAGCAAAAAGTCCCTTTGAACAGTACATCTTGAATTGAGAGGATGTTCTTAACCACATTAACTACATTTTTCAGCCAACATTATATAATAGGGTGGCTCAGGGGACACTCCTACAGGTATTAAGTTTCCTTGAGACTACCCCTCTCTCTCTCTCTGCCTAACCAGCTTCTATCTCCTCTCTCAATGACATGATCAACACATGACAGAAGAAAACTTGTATATTGCTAATATTCCTATGAACTAAATGATCAACATCACATAATGATCTTTTAAAAATACAGAATAAAATTAGATACCATTCTCCCCAAATAAGCAAAGATTCTAAAAACTGATTAATGTAAATGGTATCAAGGATGCAAGAAAATGGCCTCCCTCATGGACTACTTATGGGAAAAATGTGTTTAAAAATGTCAAAAGCTATGTGGGGTTTATATCCTGTGGCTAAAATGATTTCACTTTTTGAATTGGCCCTAAGAAAATATCTAAGATGTACCACAAGGACATAGATATGAATGTTCATCACTGCTTTATTTTATTAAAAACTACCAAAATATCCATGAGTTTGGCCTTGTAATGTAATTGAAATTATATGAGAAAAATATGTAAAGAATTAAGAAAATATTCAAAATGTATTTTAAGTGACGAATACCAGTTAGAAAATAGTGTGTATAATTTACATCCCATCTTCTTTGTATCCAAGTGTGTATATATGAGTATGTTGCTTAATTTTTATATTTTTGTATTTTCAATTTTTTATAGTAAGTATAATTAAGATAGAGAATCCTTGATATTATTTTAAATTTTCTAGGTTACACATACATATCTAAACTTAATTGGGAAATAGCAAAAACATATATAAGCATCACAAAATGGAGACTTCAAGAATAAAAATTGAAGAAAATATTTTGAGAAAAGTCATTTTCTAATTGATTGCCTTGCTGTCCAATTAAAAAAAAAACAAAGGATGGTACCTACAAAAATAGATGGAAGTGAAAGAATTTCATTTGTGGCATTCATTCTAACACATGAAACGTTATTTTAGCAGAAAATACTGCTACTTCTCGGGAAGTGGTTGTTGTGGTTGTTGTTCTTCCCAGAATTTTAGTCTTTTTTCCTCTCTGTCTGCAATTCTAAACTCTCTTTGGTACCTGATTAATATTTTAATAAAATGAAGAGTATCATTTTCCACCCTACATCTCTCATTTCAAATATTAGCACACAGGGTGGAATTTTGGCCTCTTATTCATGGTGTCCAGCTCTCAACATCTTAACCTGGCAAGAGGACAAACTAGCTGTAAATCTTACCACCCAGACCACACTTGATTATTGTATGATGGCAAAATTAAACGTGAATAAAACAGCTAGAGCATTAGGGTGTTCTTGGAAGAATAAACACAACTTGGAAGTCTTATGTGGATAGTGCAAAATACAGGAAGGCAATGAATCATGTAAACATCAAATGAAAGGTTGGTAAGGAAGCCATGGGAGTCTGTCAGGCGCTCCCTGCAGTAAATGTCTTATTCCATTCCCTTTCCCTTTCACTCAGTTTAGGAAAGGGAGTTCTGTGAAATCTCTAACAGATCCCAAAAGATTTTGTAAGTTTTAATTCCTGTTTAAAGAAACACTTTGAATAGAATGAGCTGTAATCCATTGAAGAGGATTTCTAGTTTATATAAAATGGATGCAAAGTTGTCATGGTACATGCATACCTCCCTGACTTTTTTCGTCCTCCCACAAACAGGAAACTGTTAAGGCAGCATTAGCGGAAGAGCAGAAGCGAAGTGAAAAGGCTGTGGAAGAAGCAGTGAAAAGAACAAGAGATGAATTGATAGAGTATATAAAAGAACAGAAAAGGGTAAGTATCTCCCGAAGAGTTTTTATTTGTTCTTCCATAAGCTCAGTCAGTGGCTTCCATACAATAACATGGAATTGTAAAATATTTAAAATGTCCTTTGTCATCTAATTTAGGAATCTACATCTAAAATTATTTTTCTAATATAAATATGTACTCTGATAGTTATGTCTATAATCATAAATCCCATCTGACAACAACAAAAAAAGAATCATTTCTTGCTAGGCTCCTAGAAATGACCTATGGCATTTCCATTTAAAGTTACTCACAAAGATATTAGCCAGTTCTAGATTTGTAGAGAGGTTTTTGCCATACATTTGTTCATTTTTAAATTTGAAGAAATGTGCATATATCCTTTAAGCTTTCTGACTGTATTAACACCATTTTGGTTCTAATGGACTTCATTACGTTTAGCAAATTAAGGCTTTCCTGCCATAGTCCCATTTTAGAAACATAACTCAAAATATATTTGTCAGAATTCAGAATGAAATGACTACCATTTCAGTATAATAAATATCATTTGGGTCCAATGTGGTTTTATTAACATTTGAGTCTGAATAGTAGCTTAAAATAATG
Source organism: Carlito syrichta (assembly GCF_000164805.1). Classification (NCBI taxonomy): domain Eukaryota; kingdom Metazoa; phylum Chordata; class Mammalia; order Primates; family Tarsiidae; genus Carlito; species Carlito syrichta. The sequence goes on from NW_007252657.1 coordinate 84,663, forward strand.
AATCAAACTTGGTTTGTTGTTTTTGCAAATCTTTAGTATCCTTAAGTAATATGCAAGATAAGAAACTTTAATATGAGATATTTACTGTAATCTTCTCTGTAATCATATTATTATCTAGTCTATAAGTTACATAATAAAATTTCTCTCACACAGTGTTTTAGTATTTTTTTTTGAGTTGGGAGTCCCACTCTGTCGCCCAGACTGGAGTGCAGTGGCCGCTCCTGGCCACCGCAGCCTCAACTTGCTGGGCTCCGGCGATCCTTCCACCTCAGCCTTCCGAGTAGCCGGAATTACAGGCGCGCGCTACCATGCCCGGCTGAT
>NW_007252657.1:85003-103282 GCF_000164805.1 Carlito syrichta
AATCCACTCACCTCAGCCTCCCAAAGGCGCGGGATTACAGGCTGAGCCACTGAGCCCAGCTAGTATGTTTTATGTATATATTTACTGTGTGCTATATATAATAAAATATTTTAAGTATACATATGTAAACATATAAACACATATTTCATGTGTGATATAATGTAACTTAGCAAACATAAATAAAACATAGTATGCATGAGGAAATTTGATACAATATCTAAACTTCACTAGTTAGTGTTCAAAATGGCAAATAAATAGTAAACATAAAATATCCTGCAGCCAGACTCGGTGGCTCAGCCTGTAATCCTGCATTTTGGGAGACTGAGGTGAGTGGATTGCCTGAGCCTGCGGGCTCGAGACCCGGCTGGGCAACTTGGCGAGACCTCATTTCTACAATAAATCAAAAATTAGCCGGGCATGGTAGCGTGCACCTGTAGTTCCAGCTACTTGGAAGGTTAAGCGGAAGGATCGCCAGAGCTCAGCAGGTCGAGGCTGCGGTGGCCAGGAGTGGCCACTACACTCCAGTCTGGGTGACAGAGTGAGACTCCAACTAAAAAAAAAAAAAAGATATTATCCTGTAGTTGGCAGTTTGAGTAGTATACTAAAAGCTCACAACACCACCTTAGTCCTTTGTTCTTAACTTGAAGTTAAATTTGGTATGATATAAAGAAAATCCCCACCTTTCAATGGCTACCATTAGGTCCTAACAAAGGTGAATTTGTCAACAGAGCAAAAATTGCTAATTAACGTTTCCAAGTAAATTAACCATTCACAGTAGTATTTTGTGTGGGATTAAATCTTTGTGCAGCTCACCCCAGGAAGTTTTTAAAAGCATTGTCATCCAAACAAACTTCTGATAGGTGCCTGACCTTCTGAAGAGAAAATTCTAAGCCAAATGAGTCAGTTGACTTTTCAGGGAATAATATGTTCTTAGAAAATTCCTATTTCCATATGTGCCCACAAATAATTTATTTTAAGTAATCTATTTCAAAGGTAGTTATGTAGCAAAGGAACCACTTTTTTATATGCTTACAAAGGTTGCTATCATGAAAGAACATAGATTTGAAATAAAATCAAGACTTCTTGTATGTATATCATTTTTATCATCTTTTCTTATTTAAAATATTTATTTATTTTGATAAAAACACTTAACATGAGATTTATTTTCTTAAAATTTTAGGTCTGCAATATATTATCATTGACTGTAGATATGTAATGTCATACAACAGATCTTTAGAACTTCTTCATCTTGCTTGTCTTTGAAACTATGTCATGTTTAGTCTCTTCCTATTTCCCTCTCTCCCTATCCCCTGGTACCATTCCACTCTTTTATTCTATAAATTTGGATATTTTAGATATCTTATTTAAGTAGAACCATGCAATATTTGTCTTTCTATGACCGTTTTATTTGACTTAGCACCATGGCCTCAAAATTCATTCATCTTCTCCATATTACAGAATTTTCTTCTTTTTTAAGGCTAAATGGTACTTTGTTGTATGTATATGCCACTCTTTTTTGTTTCTTTGTTTGTTTGTTTGTTTGTTTTGATCAAGATCTTACTGTGTCACCCAGGCTGGAGTGCAGTGGCAAAATCACAGCTCACTGCAGCCTTGACCTCCTGGGCTCAAATGGTTCTCCCACCTCAGCCCCCTGAGTAGCTGGGACTATAAGTGTGGGCACCATAGCCTGATTAGTTTTTTTAAATTTTTTGTAGAGATGAGGTCTCATTATGTTGTCCATGCTGATCTCGAAGTCTTGAGCTTAGGCAATCCTTCTGCCTCAGTCTCCTGAAGTGCTGAGATTAAAGGCATAAGCTACAGCCCCGAGCCCTATATCACAAGTTTTTTTAATCCATTCATCTGTCAGTGGTTATTTAGGTTTCCACATTTTTAGTATCTTTTCTTAGTAGTATATGACCAGTCCTTATTTGAGCTCTAAATCCGGACAAAAGAATTATATGACAAAGCAAACTCATTCATAAAATTATTTTAGACTTGCATTTCTTTAATTGACATGGAAGATATTTCCTAAAAGAAAAAAATTTTAAAGATCATACTTCTTTTCCATCAAAGGGGGTTATGCGGCTATCATAAGAAATGCTTAAAATAAAAGTAAGAAATACCTTTTTAAGAGTTATCTTTTTCCTATATGAAGGGCAAATTAACTTTTGAAGAGAACTGACAATGAAGTCTGCCATTTAACCTGTGTGTTTTTACAAGCCATATTAAAGAACTAGTATTCATTTGTATTAGTCAATAAACCAATTATCACATGTAGAGGTGTCATTAAATATCAACAACAAAAAAAATGGCTACATTAGGTTCCGTTTGCACCAAGTTTTGCTTATTGTATATTAAGGAGGATAGATTTACTACCTACCTTATAGAGTTGTTAAGAATTCATTCATGTTATAAAATAGAACGGCATATATAAATATCTACTGTAATTTGATCATCTTCACTACATTATTAGAAAAAAACAAAAACTATTAGTAGCATTACTGTTGCTTATTAAAAATTTGTTTCTCAGATTAGTGTTTCTATTTCTATTTCCTCTAAAGTTTATAGTGTGAATTCTAAAACTTTATTTCGTAATTCACAGAACGTTGCAACTGTTTACATCAGTATACTTGAAGGAAATGTATTACTTCCATTTTGAGACTTGGAGTTTTATTAATAACACATTTGTAGAATTTTTTTTAAGGTTGAATGTTTCTAAACAAAATCTGTTTTTAAAAAGTGAATAGATTATCTGAAATGAAAGAACCAGCTAACTACTAGATCTTTTTATTATGTCACTTAAAAAAAATTAGGATTCTTTATACTCTTCTTCTTTTCCAAAATTGTATTTTAGTGTTTTGAGTTAATGTTTATGAATATCTTGGGGTTTGGGAATTTTCTTACAAAAAAGACTTCTCGGAGCTTATAAACTCATATTTAGAAGAAGCAAGTGTTTTGTTTTGGTTTGGTTTGGTTTTTTTTTTTTTTTAGCAAATTCATAATCTCCTTGTCTCTTTCCAAAAGACTCATCTCTGCTGGATTTCTGTTTGCATCAGAGAGGAACACATTTGCAGAACAAAAATTTTCCTTTTCGTTTTCCAGGTTTGTGTGTATGTGTGTATATGTGTGTGTGTGTGTGTGTGTGTGTGTGTGTGTGTGTGTGTGTGTGTGTGTTTTAACTGGAGAATCAACTTGAGATTTTCAACATCAGACAATACAAAAGGCCTATAAACCTTGGCTCCAACTGAGTGTACATGTCAGTCTGTGAAGTAGCCTTTTTCCCTTGAAGTTTTTGAAAAACTTTGAGGGAAGAAGTCTAATGTTGTGTTAGGTCCTGCCATTATGTGTCTTTTGTCCTAAATAATTTTTCATTTGGCATCATCATACCCTTACCAAATTCACTAGAAGTTTAAAATGAGAACTTCTTTTTCCTACATCTTTTCCTTCAGTCTTTTACTGTTAAAAGGCAAGGGAACACAGAATGAAAAATTCAAAATGCTTAATTTTTCAAATAACTTTAAAAGTATCTAACAATATTAAATGCAACAGATTCACAAATCACCATAGAGGCCAACATAGGTTTTTTGTGTATATCTGAAATTAATAAATTTTTCAATCCTATTGAGTAATAAAATTGTACTCAGAATGAGAATTATACTGAGAAAAAGAGTTTCTTCAATTTTAATGATATTTACCAATTTTTATGTGCCAAATTAATAGAAATGTATAAATACCCACTATTTACCTCATTTAAACATCTTAGACATGACAAAGAGGCTACCTATACACGTTAGGTGAATTATAATTTACACTCACATTATATCCTAAATCATTAAAATTATTAACTCTAAAGTATTTACTAAGTCAGAGACATAGTATTTGTACTATTAGTTTGAGTCATAATTATAACCAAAATTTAGTATTAATGAACATATCCAAATAAGGAGGGCTTTTAAAATGGTTAACCAGAAAAGTAATTCAAATTAATGATGAATCAATTTCAGCGATAAAAATACCTAATAAAAATTCTACATGATAATCTTTCCAAGAATTTGTCCGTAAAATCTAAACCCAACAAATAAGGGTTATTATTATATTGAATTCACAAATATAATATGATATTTAAAAGTTAATGTTTTACAGCCTAAGCATTTATAAATTTTCTATAGGATTTGAAATAAATTGTCTAATTTTTTATGAATTTAAACATCACTATAATATAGCAGAGATGGAAAGGCAGACAGGGAAACCTAAAAGAATTTTAAAATATATTTAATTTTTTTGAGAATCAACTAGGTACCTTGCAAGTATAGTGATTTTTCATTAGAAGATGGTATTGTATTTTATTAAAATTAAAATTTTGGTTTCAAACTCTCTTGAATCACTATAAATCTAGAGCAGAGGTTACAAGCGATAGCTCATGGGTCAGATTTGACATGCTGCCATTTTTGTAAATAAAGTTTAATTGGAACACACACTCATGTTCATTCCATTCATTCCTGTATTGTTCACTGGCTGGTTTCATGCTGCAGCAGAGTTAAATAGTTGAGAGAGGCTATCAGGCCACATACCCAAAAAATGTGCTCCATCTGGTTCTTTACAAAAGAAAGTTTGTCAATCCTTGTTCTAGATCATCAAAATTATCTTATGGAGAAAATTTCTCTTAGCCCTTTAGAATGTTTATTCTTTCATTATCCCATGAATTGTAACTAGACAATTGAAATCCCTTAAAGCTAGTCTGGAAAATATTTCTCTTTATATTAATTGCCAGAAAATGTATTACAATATACTCGTATCAGATCTGATCATTAGTGCCATAAACTTTGTTTTATATAAAGATTACAGAAAAACGCGATGGGAAAGACCACATCCATGACACTCTGTAGGGAGGAAGAATTTGTGGTTTATAATGACCTATGACCCTTGGATTAGAATGACGAGTTCCAACCCATCCACAAGTTACAACTGGTACACATGAGCTTGCTGTGAGGGAGGAAGTGTGAATAACACTAAGCAAGCAACAACTACTCACAGCCAAGCAGTGATTCCTAAGAAATAAAATCTCATCCAAATGTAATAAAAGATTATTTTTTTTCCTCTTAGGAACCAGAATTATGCCCTGCGTTTTCTAAATCACCTTCTGGGAAATAGCCTTCACTTTATAGTATTCTTTCCATTTAGATTTTTAGAGAGGAGTACGGAGCAATTATCTTCAAAGATTTTGTGGTCAAGGCAGTGTCAAAATTTCTTAATTATAAAAGGTTCTTTTAACCCAGTTTTACTACAGTATTCTTAGGTATTTGCATCTCAAACTATTAGAAGGTAATATTTAGCCAAAATGAACTTTATTTCCTGATCAGTTAAACATAATTTCAGTATAAGTTATTCAATTCCTCGAGGTGCCTTCCTTTTCTCATATTGATAATATGGAAGTTCAACTAACTGAACTCTAATGTCTCTGTAAGACTGTATATCCTAAAATTCTTTAAGACTGTGAATATTTTCTCTGACAAGTGATAAACCTCTTGAGGGATTTTTAATTGTTGGTATAAATCAGTTGTATCATGGTAGTTATTTTACACATTAATTATACACTAATATAGAAGAATAGGACTTTTCTGGCATTCCATAGCCTCATGCCCCCCTTTCTTGTCCTAATTAATGACTCTTGCTCCTGTTCAACCTGGAGCAGACCTGTAGTTGCAAATGCATATGCAAGAAGCAGCTCAATAGCAGTTTAGTATCTCTGGTCTAAAATATCTGCCCTTTTAACTTTTGTTTGGGTCTCATATTTAAAAGTGTTTTTATCTGAATATTGCATATTAAAATAAATAATTTGCCCTCACTTTCAAGTGCTGCCTATGTTGTCAGTTGTACTTTATTTTTCTATGCCAACAGGAAAGTTCGCCTATTATACATAACCTGTATTTTAATTCAAACCATCAGAAATATACCTTCCACATTTGTAAAATTGTTATTTCAGATGACATAATAACAAACAAATGGAAGATATTTGGATTTGGAAAAATAGCCAGTACAGACCACTTTGTCAAATGATGTTTCTACTGGATCATAAGTGTATCATCCTCACTGAATTTGAGGAGCAGAAATTTTGATTTGAAGATAAGATAGTAAAACCAATGAAGTGAATAGGGTTTTAAAGGTTTTATGATTTTTTTAAGTTAATATAGTTTTTATTTTAAAATTTATTTACCATTTTTCTATCTTACACTCATCTTTGAAAGTTTATTTCATAAAATATACTTTAAGATCAGATTTACTGCTATCTTCCACTTTACAGTTTAACAATCTTCTTGATCCTCTTTCTTGTATTGGTGGATTCATTTGCATTCAGAACAATCTTGAAAGAACTTACTGACACATGAGCAATCACAGACTTTGATGAGATGACGTGATCCATTCCAACAATGGAGTAATTGAGAGGACATTAAAGATAAAACTCAGTGCTTAGATTAAATCCCATTGTTCCTGTAATAAGGAACACAAAATATATTCCAACTTAAAATCAAAATATAAACTTATGTGTGTACACATAAAAACTAGTTTGGTATAATAACTAATGTAATCTTTTGGCATTGATTTTTAGATAGCATCTTTGTTTAAACAACAAAAATTGTAATCAATGTACAGTGAGCATAAAGACTTTCTTTGGGGTCATCTAATATCTAAAATTGTTTATCTTTGTTTTTATGTAATAATTCAAAAATGTCCATCTAAATTATCAATTATTGAATTAATACCATGACAAAAAGCTTTATTCTTTAGTAAAAGGTTTTAACTTGAAAAAGATATTTAGATGACTTTTCTTCATTAGTGTATTATAATTAAGTTTTTAAAACTTAGATGGTGATAAGAATTTATTAAAATCAAAGACAAAGCAACGAAGTGTCAACTTTGAGTCATAGGCTGTGGCAGTCAGTGTGGGTTTGTACTATCATTGAAGGCTTATCATTGATTAGATGTAGCTTTTGGAGATGGGTCACACCACATGGAGTTCTTACTCAGAATGGTTAGAAAATCTCATAATACAAATGGTGAGAGCAGTTAGTCAAGGAGGAAAACTAGAGGTCCTAGAAAAAGCACTATCCAAAGTCCCAAAATTAAAGACTGGTGATAATGATGATAAAAACTTATACTTACAAAGCATTTACTAGATTCCAGAAACTGTGTGTGTGTGTGTGTGTGTGTGTGTGTGTGTGTGTGTGTGTGTGTGTGTGTTCATTACTCACAATGGATATTATCAGCCCTCAAATTGCAAAACTGGAAAGTGATAATCTGGCTCTGGAGTGTGACCGGTTAGCCATTAAAACTATCTCTGTGGGCAAGATGTAGAAGTAAAAAATAAGGACAAAAGTTCATGGATAGGTCAGAAAAGAGGAGTGGAAGTTTCCAGTTGAAAGCTGAGATCAAGAGGATAACAGGGACTCATTTTTATGTTTTGTTAGCTTTATGGCATTATATAATGTCTTAATGTCCAGTTTTGGAATTAAAGTTTAAGAACATATTTCTTAAGGAATTGTATGAAATCAAAACCAATGACTTGAAGCAATAATAGACATCAACACATGCAAATGCTTAAATAAACAATCAAATGCATTAAACTTACAGTAATTGACAATAGAATTCTAGAAGATCACTAAAGACTATGCTGACCAGGATGGACTTTTGAGTTCTGTCAAATGGAAACTATAATTTGGACTAGGCGAATTAGTAAAAAGAGGATAATCAATAGTCCATGAGAAACCAAAGGATTTGGTCTCTTATAGGAATAAGCAAATTTACATATAAAGAGTTTTATAAAGAAGTCTGTTTTGTAGAACCTTGATACACCTTTTGTCTACAGATCTAGAATATCTTGTTTCGTGAAGCTCAGATTATTGGGGAAATGAAGATGGTGATAATTTTTTTTTTTAGTTTTTTATGTTGATGGCATACCCTTCAGTCTCCTTTAGAAAATAAAAAGCATATATGCTTTTTAATATATAATATATATGCTTTATAATATATATATACACACATATATATATATACACACACATATTGTATGACATTCATTTATTTATTAACTGTTTATTAAGGGTCCACAGTTGCCATTCCAGCTAAAGTTATTACAATGTTAAGAAGGAAATAATGAAGTGGTATTTCAAATTGCCTGTATCTTGATCAGTCTCTCTCTTTATATATCTGTATGTCTACAGCATGCATCTACATGTCCCCTTCCCTATTCCATCTGTAAGCTATGTACTGAGAAGCTTCAGTATAAAAAATTTTTTTTCACTCTATAAAGAAGTATTGAGTACCTTTAAGTCAGAGCATTATGCTCAGAATACAAGGATAAATAAGACAACCAAGAAAGAGAGCTTATATCCTAGTTTCCATAATAACAATATGTATTTGTTTAGTAACTAAAGTTTTAAAATATTTTTACATATATTATTTAACTCTTAGGATCACTTGTGTGTTTGTTCTTCTGATTTTACAAACCAGAAAATCAGATTATAGAAATGTTGGCTTTTCTGAGATTGCATCTAATAAATAGCATAGCTGAGACTTGAGTGTTTCTATTCTTGATACAGTGTTCTTTCCACTGCATCACACTGGCTTTCTTTGTCAACCTCATGTATACTAGCATTTTCATTGTACTGTCTAGGATGAAGCCAATATCTGATGATGATTATTAAAACCCACAGTAGTTAGAATCAATGAAGAGTTACAGCTGTAACAGCAACAGCTGAACTGTCTCCATTATAGTCTTTTCATATGATACTTTAACTATAAAACTCTCCTCAATTTTGAGTTCCATATTTAGGAAAAAATGTTGACATGTTCATAGAAATCACAGTTTTCAGAGTAAACTATTAAGGATCTAAATTTGGAGAAGAGTTTGAAAGATCTGAGCCTGTTCAACTAATGAAAAAGTTGCTTACTATAAAAATTCAGCAGTTTAGAATCCCAGAAAACATTATCTGAATATGATCTCAGCACTAAAGAAATACCTGTAAATGCTCAACTTAAGTGAAAATCTAAACTGTTTAAATAAAACGTTCTAGCCAGGCTCGGTGGCTCAGCCTGTAATCCCACGTCTTGGGAGGCTGAGGTGAGTGGATTGCCTGAGCCTGCGGGTTCGAGACCCGGCTGGGCATCTTGGTGAGACCTCATCTCTACAATAAACCAAAAAATCAGCCAGGTGTGGTAGCGCACGCCTATAATTCTGGCTACTCGGAAGGCTGAGGCGGAAGGATCGCCGGAGCCCAGCAGGTCGAGGCTGCGGTGGCCGGGAGTGCCACTGCACTCCAGCCTGGGTTGATAGAGTGAAACTCCAACTCAAAAAAAAAATTAAAAAAATAATTAATAAATAAAAAAATGTTCTATATCAGAAAAAATAAAATAAAACAACAACTGTTTATTGAGTGGCAAGTTTGTCCAAGATACTATAGTTGGTACTTTATATTTACTATCTTGCTTATTCCTCAAAACAACCCTAAAATAATATTTGCATTTTAAAAGTAAGGAAAATTTATATTCAGCAATATATGATAACTGCCCAAGATCAGCAAGAGAGTCAAGATTTTTTCTTGGTTCTATCTGACTGCAGACCACATAGGGAAATTGTCAAATCTTCCTCTGTAACTCTTTAAGACTGATTGAATAATTTATTTAAATACTTCAAATGTTATTTCAAAAAAATGTTATTTCAAAAGCTTAAACTTTTGACTTCAATAATAAACATGCCGAATATTTACCTAATTATCATGACAAAGTTAGGTGTTGATTAAAGATATAAGAAATTTTAAAATGAAGTTTCTATGAAACTGTGCAACATAAATTGGACTACATAGTTACAAATTACCATGTCTATGTGGTACCAGTGTTAAGTAGATTGTAGTTTATTGATTTTGTTTCTTTAAATCCAGTTCAGTTCTGCTACCTTAAGTACTGATGTACCTTCTGTCTTTTCTAGCCCATTAATACCAGTGTTAAAACTAAAAACCCTTAGCCTATTCTTTGTAGTTCTCATAAGTTATCAAAGGAATTAATGGTTTAATTAATTGGAATTATTGCATTAATGTTTCTACTGACATATGGGCTGATGACAAACTCCCTTAATATTACACTTTTTCTAGGAATTATAAAAAAAACTAACATGTCAGAATTATTTCAGTCCTTTAAAATCTATTCAGATATACAAGTCATTACTGCAAATAAGTTTTTTTGTTAATGTAGCAAGAAAACTAGGTTAGGATTCCAACATATTCTGTTTGAAAGCCATTCATTTTGTTAAGTTTTGAAGTCAAATTGGCTTGGAGACTTTTTTTCTAATCTAAATTCTACTTTAGTAGCATGCGGCTAAGCAGTATAACCCTAGTATTTACTACATTCTAACACTTCTCTTTAGTGGCTCTTAGTTCTCAATTCTGTCTTATTAAGTAGAGAGTTTTTATTGTCATTTTACAAGAGAGAAGAATTAGACAACATTTCAGGATTTATACTAATTTTTACAAAGGGTTTCTTGTAAAACATTTAGAAACACAATAACCTCCTCAATTATACACTTTAACAATTAAATTGTAGAAATTATATCTATAGGATTATAGGCTTATTCCATAATGGATTTATACTCTTCAAACTATAAATCCAAAATATTTATAAAGACCTGAAACTCCTACTCTTTGACTTATTTTTCACATATATAGTTAAGAGACAAATGAGTTCTTTGTGATGTGCTGCTTTTTAAACAAAACTCCTGAAAGCACTATTTTCTTATCTCCATGCACTATTAAAATCTCTGACTTTCAATGGAAAGGGGATGATGTTATTTCCAAAAGTCAGCTGGTAACATTTTAATTTAATCTACTTGATTTGTTGTATAGCTGTTTTTCATCATATGTGTCACTTCAGCTGTCAGTCCTTTCTTTGAAAAACATAGCAAACAAATTTTTTTTGGTCTGTAACTGTAGCTAATTGTGTCTTGGAAATACTGTGAATAATTATTTTCTAAGAGATGCAGAACTTTTCTTCCCAGAAGAAAACAGAGAAAACCTTCTTAACATTCTGTTCAGTGCTGATTTATAGGCACTGACATGACCTGTGTGCTCCCTCATTGGTTGGAGGCTTTGTACTAATCCTTAGAGAAAGACCAATTATTTAATATCTAAACTCCAGTCTATAACAGAAAGGAAAAAGATATCTCGTTTATTACCATCACATTATTTTTGAATGAAATGTGGATGTATCACATGTCTGACTGAGCCGTTGAATAAATTGTTAGACTATTTTTGTTATTTTCTTAAAACAAAAAATACTAAATGGATAGTAAAGGCAATAATCTTATTAGCACTTATTTTTCTTCTCTAGAATTGATGTACCAGTGTACAATGCTCTTGGTCTTTATTTATTGTCATTTTATACTGTTAATACTTACTTTTCTTAGTAAATTTTAATTCATTTCCCTCGCATTGATTGGTTCAATTGTGATTTCATCCATGAGATCCTGTGAACCTCAGTTTTATACCTAAAGCTCTAGCACTGGCATTGGTTTATCCTCTAAAAACTAATTCTTATCATTACATGCCTTTATTAGAAAATTTGAAATTAACCTAAGATTAAGATGCTACATATAAACATATGGCAGATTTTTGGCCCTTTTGGAAACAATATTTTATTGATGGTTTGAAGTCTGCTTTGTCTGATATCAGTATAGCTATCCCTGCTCTTTTCTGCTTTCCATTTTCCTGCCTTTAACTTTGAGCCTGTGGGTGTCCTTTGCAGTGAGTTGAGTTTCCTGGAGGCAGCAGATTGTTGGATCATGCTTCTTTATCTAGTTTGCTACTCCGTGCCTTTTCAGTAGTGTATTCAGTCCATTCATGTTCAAACTAATTATTGAAATGTGAGAGTTCATCCCTGTCATAGGGCTTCTGGGGGGTTGCTCTGCTTTCTCTTTACTTTTACATTTATATATGTGTGTGTTTTTATTTTTGTGATTGATCTGTATGCTCTGTTAACCCTATGTTTGCCTGTACTTTCGTGTTGGGTATGATCGTTCTTTTGTTTCTGTGTTTGACACCTTCTTAAACATCTTCTGAAGGACTGGTCTGAAGGCAGCATATTCTCTTAGGAATTGGATGTCTAGGAAGTATTTTAATTCTCTATCACTGATGAAGCTTAGCTTGGTGGAGTAGGAGATTCCTGGCTGAAACTGTTTATCTTTGAGAGCATTAAAAATGGGACTCCAGTCCCTTCTGACTTGTAGTATTGTCTGGTACAATTCTGATGTGTTTTTCCCAGTAGGTGATCTGACATTTCTCTCTTGTTGCCTTTAGGATTCTTTCTTTCATGATTACTTTGTTAAAGTGGATTATATTTTTTTATTATACTGAATGTTTGCTTTTAAGCAGCAATGACTAGTCAGTCAGAAAAGCAGCTTATTTATTAAGGGAATGTTTTCAGTGGAGGAAACTGGCTTTGCAGGTCAACTTCCAGAAGCCAAGTCCCAAACTATGGCATGAAAACTGTCCATATGAGAAAATCCCTTTACTGTACTTCTCTGCCAAGCATTAGAGAAAAGTATTATTGCTTCTGCTTCTCACTTCTCACAACTTCTGTTGTCTTCAAAAATTTCTGCCACCACCCATACCAGCAAAGAAGATCCTTCATTGAGTTTCCCTTTTCATATTGCTCATTTCTTATTGACGTGTGTAGGATAGAACATTGATCACATACTTGTATGTATACTGGACACAAAAGAAGCTAAGAAAATACTTTTTGTGGATTTTACCTTAGAAGGACATAACTTATATGTATGGAATATCCTCCAACATGTAAGCATTTTCAAAAGGTGCCAAAATAATAAAGCATAATAAACATAAACTACTTGGCTGTCTAACATCAAATACACCCTTTGCTATTTCTTAAACCTAACCTTCAAAATATATTCTTCTCCCATACGTAAATGTAATAGCAGTGTCATCAACTTAAGTAACAACAAAATACACCAATTATCCCTTATAAAAACAAATATGTGCCCAATCTTTGCCCACAAAGAGGAAGGTCTAAAGTTTTTTATGGCATCCAACCACAAGGCAAGTATTGCTGAGAGTATGAGTTATCTGACATCTCACTTCTGATGGCACAACCTTCTCAAATTTCATTGCATTTATATTACAATCACGTGATGTGACTTGCTACTGAGCGTACCTGATTTAATAGTTTGGTAGATGAGCTAAATCAAGTGTGTTTTGGCAGATCTAGTACATTTGTCGTATCACAATCAGATATACAGTCTCCAATAATACTTTGTAAAAGTGAGCTTATTGCAACCTTTCAGGGGGACAAGAATTTCCAGCCTAATTAATTTGTTCCAAAATCTTTAAGAACTCTGCTGGGATTCCTCTATCAGAACTTGCCACAGACTTTACATGGCATCCTGATAAGTTATCAACAGTTCTAACACTATTGAATTTATTTGTCATTAATTAGGGCCAGGTAGATGCACTGTATCCTGGATTAACAAGGAAGCTTCCTTTCTCCTCTAGGACCCTCTTGCAACTAAGAGACTTTCAGGTCATTTCATAAATAGGGAAAAGTAGAATTCTCAAAGTGATATATGATATCACTTAGCACTGTGCTTCTTTCTTAGCAGTAGGGGCACAAGGTACAGTAAGTTATCTTTAACTTTATAAAGACTCTCCTGGTATGCTCAAGATCACTGGACCCCTAGAATATTAAAGTGTAGCTCTTAAATTTTCATGTGATATATCATCCACCTTATTGGACTTATAGGTATGCTTTACCAAAGAATCGTGAGTACTGATTTCCTGCTTTCCAGGTCCTGAAGACACATCATCAATGTAGTTGTTTTATATGATGGCAAGATACTAATGATTTTTCTGAAATATACCATGGTAGAGAAACTAATAATTTTATATAACTCTAAGATGAAATGACTTAATGTTCTACCTGTCATGTAAGAATAACTGTTATAGATCTTCTCTATTAGGATTGAGGGGAAAAAAGCATTTGCCAGATTACCAGTTGTATATCTGGTGCTACAACCTCTAAATGTAGATTTTTCAATGCACATCTGTAATAGCAGCTACGTTTGAAATCACTATCTGATTAGGCCTCTAATTCTTCTTCAATGTCAACTACATACTCTGGCAATAACTATATTATGTGCATAGGGCCGTACTGGGCTGGACATGAGGCAGATGCAGGTTAAAACTTCATTCAACATTTGATTCCCGTAAGCATCCAATCTGACCAGTAGTCCACGGTGGTATTCTAGCTTTCCAGTTTTTGCCTTAGCTCAGAGTTGTTATACAACTGTACCTAAAAGACCTGATATTTTCCTTTCTCTACTGTAGTTATCTTGATGAGAAAGTCCACACTGAACGTTTTGCAGTTCGTATTTGTGATGTTATTGCAATAGACATCTTAGAGGTTGTGTAGTCACTCTAATCACTCAAAAATTTGTAAGTCTGTGAATTGACTCAGGACTAGAAATTGGAGAAGACATTGCACATATTGATTGCAGTCATTCATTGAGGTCAGGGCTTTTTTTCATTTAATGTGGATGTTTTATGATTTTATTATGTTGGACTTTTTTGGATGCCTATCAATTTTGTCCATATAGATCACCTGATTAAGCACTCAAAGCCAGTGTCCCGGTGGGTCAGAGCATTCTGATTACAGCTCAACCCTGCTAGCAATAACAGTTGCCATTTCCTCCTGTCTCTTACAGCAAAGTGCTTCTACTTGAGTTCTGTCGTGTCAGCATGCCATTATTATCCACATGAAAAGCAGCATAGGCCACTAGTGCTTCCTGGCCTACAAAAGGTAGACACTATTGTTTGCAAACACTGACTTTTACCTTTCAAGGAACAATGTTAGGGAGCAGCTAATAACCGTGATTCTTGCCTTGAATTGAGAATTTAGTATTGTGAGACTTTCATTCTCTTTTTAAAGCTGTGTTACAAAATTAGGAGGAACTAATTTTGTTTTTCAATTTTCATGCTCTTCATATTCATTCAGATTAGCAAGTAGCTTTTGAATCTCTCAAAGTCTTGTATTCAGTGGTCACTTGACTTAAGTGGCTATCATTAATAATTTGTTACTTTTCTAATGCAGGATATGGCTGCCAGATTTTATTTTATTTTATTTTTCCAGAATACTAGCTGGATTCTTGGAGTAATCAACCCTTATAGCGCCAGATAACTAATCAGAAAATCTTTCTGAATTTTCTAAAGTTATATTGCCTTCAATCACTTTTTCAGAACCAACTTATATATCTTTTTTTTAAGCAGCAAGTTTCTCCTTTTAAGTATCAGAAGCTGCTTCCAGCTGGCTAGTAAGCAGATGAGTTTATTTAAAAGAGTATTAGATAGTTGACCAAATTGTTAGAGGGTTGAAAAACCAAGGTCAAGGTTAAATTCTCAAATACCAAAAACTATACCATAAAACTGGTTTAAGGATAAACCTTCCTTTACTGCAACAATCCCATTAAGCAATAGGAGAAACTATTGCTCAATTCCATCATTTCCATGTCCAAGAAATAGATACTTCTATTACTATCCTCATGAGTAAAATGGATGCTGTATGAAGACCTCAAGTTGCTCATTTATGAATCAAACTTTTGCACATTTGACTCTGGTTAGTGGAGTCTTAGGAGTAGAGCAGGCTAGATAACTGAGTTTTTTCTGGATTTCTACCTAGAGGAGTCATACCTCACAAGGCTAGAAATTCATCAAACATAGGAAGGATATCAAAAATCAGAAAACATGTCAATTGGTCACCGCATTCCTTGGGAATTTCTTCTTCCAAGTTGCCATGGTTACTGAAGAAATATTATTCCAGCTTTTTAGTCTCCTGACTAATTCTAAAACTGATCCTTTGAAGTCATACTAGGTGGGTTTCATTCTTACTAAAACAGGACTTTAGCAGTTTGCAATTTCATCAGACATTTTGTAGAAAATAATGTGGTGCAACTTAGCCACCACATTGTCATTCTTTTTCAAGTAATCTGAGATTTTCTGAAGTTAATGTCTAAAGTATGCAACACTGTTCAAAGGATATGCAGTATTTTGGATAGATTTGTTTTTTGGTTTCATGTACTTATGCTAAAAATAGATAGTTTTAGAAGGTATGTATATAGAGATTTTCAAAGTTTTAGTAGTTAAACTTATCCTTGTGTTAATCAACAGACCCCCCATTGCTCACAGATAATTATAAATATATATATCTGTTATATATATTATATATATGTTATAGCACTTGTAATAAAATGATGGTAACAAAGGTTACTAAAGCAAAAAGGCTTAACTTTCTTTCTACAGAATTTACTTTGATTAATTTTAGTTGTTCCTTGAGTCCTTGGCCTCAACTCTGTTCTCTTTATTTGTCTGACTCTTATCAGTAAATCTGTTTCTTCTATCCTCTTTTCATTTTCTCGTCATTTTCAAACCTGTCATCCATGGTCTGTGCTAGTTTTTCAACTCTGATTGTAATTATAAAACTGGAGAAAATGATTCAAAACTAGACAGCAAAGTACTATTACTTAAATTGGTGCATATATTATAAGCTTGAAAAAGGAGAGTCTTAACTTTGTAATAAGCATATAGGTTTTCTGTTGTCTGTTTTCACTGAGTCCTATCATTTACATCTTTCTTGGTGATTCTGGTTGTTACAGAAGGCTATTGCTGCCAAAACCAACTGTCAGTCAAGGCGTTATACTAGTAAATTTCACATTTAAATTCCGCCAATCCATTTGAATCTTTTTCAGATGAGCTTTCCCAATATAGATGACTTTATGAACATTTGATTTAAAGTGTAATATTCTAGGATAAATTCTATATCCAGAAGTGTACGTTGAGACTGATTCATGAAATAGTCCCACTATTCTTGTCACTGTTTTTTTTTATTATTTTTTACATGGATAATGTGATTAATACTTTGTACTAGGAACATATTAATCATAGCTTCTTTGCCATTTTACAAGAATTTTAATATCTACTTTTTATTCATCTTTGGGGATATGTGGAATTTAAAATAACTTGGTTACTTTAGTTTTTTCTTTGTAGTTTAGAGCACTTATTCATTTAAAATTTAGTGTGGCTATAATATATTCAACACTTTGCTTTTGTCCTCAATATTTATTCCATTCCTGTGGTTCACATTTTCCTTTTCTTATGTATCATGTGTTGAAAATGAAAATATCTTGTCTGGGGTGGAGCTTAGCCACTGAACTAAATAAACATACCCTCTCCTTCTGCTCTTAGTTAGTTTTACTCATTAAGTTACTTAAGGATCCTATTAACAACAACAGCAGAAATGTTTTACATATACCTTTATTATTATTATTATTATTATTATTATTATAGTCACATATTTTCATGTAAAAATCTCTTCTTCTTATATCTCTTACCAATAATGCAATCTGGTTCACTTCTTTTTTTGTGACTCCCACATTGTTAGTTGAGAGATTAGTTAAAATAGCATGCATGTTCAAGAATCAAAGCCCTTAAATTTAGTGAAAGAAATGCCACTTGAACAGAATTTCCCAAACTCAGAAGGAAACTATGATATTCTACCCAAGGCCTATTCTTCTCATGTCAGTGACAGAGTACAAGAGAGAAAGTCCAAATACATAAACACGACAAGCTTCTGATTGTGTCGTGTCTGCTGACATCTCCAAAGCAAGTCATATGGCCATGCCCAAGGTCAAGGAGCATAGAAGTACACTCCATACACCGTGAAGCCAAAGCTTGTCACACTGTCAAACTCAACATCAACAGAGTAGAAGAGTCTGTTTCTCCCATAGAGGTAGGGAAAAAGAATGGATATATATTTACCAACCAATAATTTAATCTACCACACCACCCAGTCTAAATTAACTACCCTCTCCCCTTCCTACCTTACTTTATTATATCACAACCTTGTTTTATTTTCTTCTTAGCACAGATCAGTCTATAAAATTATGTTAAGGTTTTTTTGTTTGCGCGTGGCCGCAGCAGCGGTTCTTCAGGTCGGCGCGTACCCCTTCGTGGGCGGGGTCGTGCCTCGGTCTCACCATCATTCCCAGGCTGAGCAGGTCGTGCCCTTGTAGGGCAATCTCACTCCTGCTCCAGAGGACCCTAAAGGGTTGAATAAGATCTTGGAGAGGCCCGGCTAAGCCTGGCTGGCCCCACATTCCAGCAACCGCAGAGGGAGAAGCGGCAAGATGGCAAAGGGGCAACCCGGTCTCTGAAGCCCTCTGCAAAGGAG
>NW_007252657.1:103550-104256 GCF_000164805.1 Carlito syrichta
GCCTCTGTGACGGCCGTAGTACATCACACCACCCGGGTCCGAGGCGATCCACATCAAACCCCTTCAGGGAACATCTGCTGGGATCGCTGTCACCTCTCCTGCCACTGAGAAGTCCTGCCCATCGCCTTAAGGCTCCTGTTGCCTGCCCTGAGGCAGGCAGCCATCTTGTTCCTGTCTGGCCCTACCCACTCTGGGGCGAGCAGCTGAGATAGCACCACCTGCTGGCAATTCAAGGTAACAACATCGAAACGGGAGAAACAAGCTTGATAAAGACATAGACCAGAGTGCTGAACGGAGGGTAATCTGAACTGTCCTTCACAGCAGACAGGGGCAACTGACCCTAACTGCAAACTAATTTACCAGCTTGAAAAGAAAACTAGACATCAGACCTGAAAGGACATTGGACTTAAATGAAATGTCTCAGAGTGTGCTTCATTGATTCTATTAGTTTAATGACTTAATTCTATTCCTACTGTATTGTTCCCTTTTTTCTTTTTTTCCTTTTCCTTTTCTTCTCTTTTCTTCTCTCTGTAAACCATATCTTTGTATAGAGGAACAGCACACTAACAAGGTGGTTGGTTAGCTTGTATGTTACCATCACTATATGTTTTATTTTTATTTTTTATTTTTTGTATGAGAGTTGGTTCGTCTGTAGCTGTGGTCTGTTGTTTTTATCTGTTTCAGTATAGGCCTCTCTCTCTATTTA
>NW_007252657.1:104592-105306 GCF_000164805.1 Carlito syrichta
CACAAATGAAGAAAAACCAAAAGAAGAATATAGGTTCACACAGACCCCTGGGAAATCAGACACTGAGAAAACAGATTCTGGAACACAAACAATGAAGAGCCCCCAGAATGACTGGTTACATGCAACAAACCCAGACATCAAGACATTAATGGAGAGAATTAAAAAAACTGAGGAGAGAAAAGAGGAAAATAGGAAGGAACTGATGTCAGAAATGACAACAGTAAAGAATACTGTGATGGAAAAGAACAACAGACTAATAAGCATGGAAAGCAGAATCAGCCAAGCAGAAGAATCTCAGAACTCGAAGACCAAAACACAGAACTAACCCAAACTGTCAAAAGCATAGAAAAGAAACTCAAAAAGACAAAAACAAAGCCTGCAAGAGATGAATGACCACTTCAAGAGACCAAACCTAAGAGTAATTGGGTTTCCTGAGGCAGAGAGAGAAACAGAAGCCACACTGGAACAAACATTTCATGAAATCATTCAAGAAAACTTTCCTCATCTCATTAAGGATGAAAAAATTCAAACACAAGAGATTCAGAGAACCCATGCAAGACAACAAATGAGGAGATCAACTCTCAGACACATAATAATTAGCCTAAACTAAGTAGCTATAAAAGAAAAAATCCTAAAGGCAGCAAGAGAAAAAGGCCAGACTACCTACCAGGGAAGACCAATTAGAATAGCAGCAGATTTATCCACAGAAACCGA
>NW_007252657.1:106737-107614 GCF_000164805.1 Carlito syrichta
AGCACAATGAGAAACACAAAAGATGAAGTCACATCTGACCCTGAAGAAATACAAAAGATCGTTAGAGACTACTTACGTACACTTGTATGGAAACAAACTTGAAAACCTTAAGGAAATGGAGGACTTTCTGACATCACACAACCTACCTAGGTTGGAACAAGAAGAAATTGAGACCCTAAATAGACCAGTAACAATCAAGGAAATCAACTACATAATAAGAAAATTACCTACAAAAAAAAGCCCTGGTCCAGATGGCTTTGCAGCAGAATTCTACAAGACATTCAGGAGGAGCTGATACCAATCCTACCGAAGGTATTCCAGGCGATTGAAAAAGATGGAACTCTCCCCAAATCATTTTACGAAGCCAACATCACATTGATACCCAAGCCAGGTAAAGATCCAACAAAGAAAGAGAACTACAGGCCAATATCTTTGATGAACGTAGATGCTAAAATTCTCAACAAGATCCTAGCAAACCGAATTCAGCAATACATCTCAAAAATCATCCACCATGACCAAGTAGGCTTCATTCCTGGGATGCAAGACTGGTTCAACATTCGTAAAACCATAAATGTAATTAAATACATCAACATATGTCAAAACAAAAACCACATGACCATTAGATGCAGGAAAAGCTTTTGATAAAATCCAGCACCCCTTCTTCATAAAAACTCTTGAACATCTAGGCCTACGGGGAACATACCTCAAAATAGTAAAAGCCATCTATGAGAAACCCACTGCCAGTATACTCCTAAATGGACAAAATTGGAACCAATTCCCCTGAAAACTGGAACTAGACAAGGATGCCCACTCTCATCCCTCCTGTTCAACATAGTATTAGAAGTCCTGGCTAGAGCAATCAGAGAAGAGGAGGCAA
>NW_007252658.1:0-532 GCF_000164805.1 Carlito syrichta
AATAATAATCACCACCATCACCATCATCACCACCCCTGCGATTCAGCGCAAGAAGCACACTCAGGGATCTGAGAGGAAAAGGCTTCAAAGGTGGCCACCAGCACATCCAGCCGGCAGAAGGTCTGCCTCCACTCTCCACACTTGTGCCCAACAGCAAAGACATGCGTAAGCTCACGGAACTGATGGCCGTGAGTTAGGGCGGCCGTGGGTAGAGTGATCAAGACGGTCCACCAACATCATGGCCAGTGCAGAGTTCGGCTGCTCGGTCTGCAACCTCCGGGCTGGGGAAGGGCCTCTTCATCTCCCGATCAATCATTCATCACCCGCCCATGCAGAACTTTAACTGGGAAGCTGAGGTCTTCCATCATGCTGCACGTGGAAGATATCTTTTTTGTCATCGGAGTCTCCATGGGCTGGGCTGGAGCACAGTGACAGGATCGTGGCTTCGTGGCCTCGACTGTCAGGGCTCAGTCGGTCCTCCTGCCTTGGCCCCTGAGCAGCTGGGACTACTGGGTATTCCATGTCTGACTCT
>NW_007252658.1:1927-2629 GCF_000164805.1 Carlito syrichta
CTCAGAGAGGAAAGTCGACGGAAATCAGCCAGGGAGTCTCTGGAAATCATGCACCTTCGCGGGGCAGCCATTGGGGAGGTGAGGTTATAAGGTTCTGAGCCTGGGGTACCTCATATGTGGGGGGCAGGGGGGAAGGACTGAGGGCTGAAAGTTTTCAGACGAATGGATTTATATGTTGACTTAGATTTTCTTTATGTCTTCCTTTCTTCCCTTCCTTCTTTCTTACTTTCTTTTCTTTCTTTTCTTTTCTTTCCTCACTAGGTTGTCCAGGTTGCTCTCAAACCACCCAACTTGGGGCAACCTCTCATCCTGGGCCTCCAAAACTACTTTGATCACAGGTTTTCCATTTGGTCGACATCCTGGTCTTCCAGCCTGATTTTGAACTCTGGGCTGGAGGCGATCCTCCCGCAAGGCCTGCCCTCACCAAAGGTTTTCTCTGTTTTGCTTGGGGTCAATGTGGGGGATTGCTGTGGTGTCCAGCCTGGTCTTGAGCTCCCAGGCTCCAGCCATCTTCCCGCCTCAGCCTCCCTGAGTGCCCAAGAGACAGGCGTGAGTCACCAGGTAGTCCCTGCTCTCGTGATGGTTTAAGATTCATGCCCTCCCTTTCTTCGAGGCAGCCCTTGGGATTAGCGAGCATATGAACCTGGGTAATAAGGCTGGTAGAGGTTTGGCATCCCAGTGGGGACACGCCCCTGCCTCAGG
>NW_007252658.1:3395-4899 GCF_000164805.1 Carlito syrichta
CCACCCAACGTGAAGTGTCATCCTCAGTAATTAAAAGGAAAAGATGCTTTCCGGCCCATCATTGTGGGAGGTTTGAAAGAAGTCCATGAGTCACGTCCATCCCGCACTTTCGGCCACACATCCCAGATGGCCTGCCTCCACTCTTCCCACTCTTGCCCCTTGGCAAAAAAGTGTGTGACATCACAGAACAGACGGACCCGAGCTAGGGAAGCCATTGGGCACAGAGCGAGCAAGCTGGTGCGGCAACCCCACGGCCAGACTGGTTCTGATCATCCTATCTGCCACATTTGGGGAGGACCCCTTTCTCTCCCGATCACTCCATCATCCCCCGCCCACAAGGAGCTTTCTCTGGGGAGCTGTAAACACCCATTGTGATGCACGTGTGAAGCGACTTTTTTTTTGTTTTGAGAGTCTCCGTAAGCTGCTCTGGGGCATGGCAGCACATTCGTGTATCCCAGGGACTCAACCTGCGTGTCTCACGTTGTCCTCTTGCCAAGTTGCCTGTGTGTATCTCAGATTTGTGGCCTCGAGCTGGCTGCTGGACTCGGCCTCCCGAGGTAATGGGATGACAAGGTTGAGCCCTGGAGACCAGCCTTGATCCTTCGTTGATAATGAATCAGAAGAACGAGCACAGCGGCCAAAGTCTGGAATCCCCATGCTTTGGGAGGCTGTATAGGAATAATGGCAATAGCCCAGGAACTCAAGACCTGTCTGGGCCATGAAGAGAGACCCCTTGTCTGACCAACCAAATACGGGGTCTGGGATTGTGGTGCCTGCTTTCCCAGCCACTGGTTCCCCCTTAAGAATACATCCTAAATATGTGGGAACCCCTAATCCCACATTCTCAATGCGAAAACGAATGTCCAGAAGTATTTTCTGAACTACGAGGTAAATCTGAAGCCAGTCACCACATTAACAAATGGCAGATGATTGCGTAGAATGTGGAATCTGGCCTTACAGGACCCTCTGAAACAAACGGACCAGTCGGCGAGATTCTCAGTTACAACTATCAAGAGGTGCGACACGTTCCTGGGGATTGGCAATGCCTGATTTGTAGTATGCATATAGGACGTTGCTCTGAATAATAGGAGAACCAGGACTCCCAGATTCCAGATTAGCATTTGCTAAAGTCCCTGTCGATCCTAGGAATGAGCACTGCCTTAAGCCACGGATAATTTAGAAAATGCCCAGATGATTGCAAGTTACATGGAAACCGAGTTTCCTGGTTCCCCTTTAGTAAAGCCTGTAGAAACTTTAAAGAGACACAGTGACCCAGCTTCCTATTTCGTTCTAAGCAAAACGACGAGATGTTTCCTGTTGGCCTGGAAGTCCAGACTCTTGTATACCGATAGAAACATGACAAGAATATGCCTGGTGACGTGGAATCTAAGATTCCTGGTTCCTCCCATTAATACCTCTAAAAAAAATGGTACACCTAAACCCAAAGTCCTAATAACGATCAGCGGAGCCACTAAAGTTTCTGGAGTATGAGGTAACACTGAGG
>NW_007252658.1:5609-6741 GCF_000164805.1 Carlito syrichta
TCTCAGCAAGATGTCTTGATTTTCCCTGTCAATGTGTATTCCAAAACTCTGTTTCCAAAAGACAGATGCCCACAAGTTTCGTAGGGACGGGGAATCCGTGATTCCTGGTTACCTTTAAAAATACGCACTAAACATTTGGCAACTGAAAAAACCCACGGCCCCTCTCAAAATAAAAGGATAAATGGAAGTTTGAAAATTGCAAGGTTCATCTTGAGACCAAGAGTTACAACAAAATATGGCGAGATGATGCCTTTTGTGCTGGAACCTGGCCTTACTTGTCCCGAGGTACCTAACAGTCTTGTAGTGCCAGATACCCCTTTAGAACTATCAAAAGGACAAGAATGTTGCTGGAGTCCTGAATTGACTGATTACTAATATCCACATGCTAAATACCTCCAAAGAATGAGGAGAGCTCGAAGCGCTGTTTCTTGTTTGTCCAGTAACTAGACGTCCTGAGCATTTTTTCGGATTGAGTACACGTGTAACACAGATTCCTTATTTTTCCTTCGCTGGAGACCGTGTAGTGTCCTGTGTATGAGGACTCCCTTTCCCAGATTCCTGTTTTCAAACCTTGATTCTTGTTTAGCCTTTAGCAAGACGCCATGTAGATTTCGTGATTGAGGAACCGTGTAAAACAGATTCCTTATTTTTCCTTAGCAAGAGGACTCGATGTTTCCTGTTATGAGTATTACCCACATTCCTGCTTCAAATTCCTTATTCTTGTTTAGTCCTTAACAAGAGGCCCTGTAGTTCTTTGGGGATAGCAAAAGCGTGTAACCCAGATTCCTTATTCTTTCTTACCAAAAGGCCGTGTATTTGCCTGTATATGAGGAACCCATTTTCGCAGATTCATGCTTCAAAAACCCTGATTCGTGTTTAGCCCTTAGCAAGACACCCTGAAGGTTTTTAGGGATTGAGGACACGTGTAACCTAGATTCCTTATTCTTTTTTAGCAATAGGCAGTCCAGTTTCCTGTATGTGAGGACTCCCACTACCCAGATTCCTACATTAAAAACCTGATTCATGGTTACCTCTTAGTAAGATGCCCTGTGAATTTTTTGGGCTGAGGACTCGTTTCAACAAAAATTAATTATTCTTCCTTAGCAAGAGGTCGTGTGGGTTTCCTGTATAT
>NW_007252659.1:0-8715 GCF_000164805.1 Carlito syrichta
CAGCAGTGAAAGATACACTTCAAAATACGTCCAGCTTGACATATCTCTTTCATCGTGTAACAGTGAGAGACACAGCTCGTATAGCATTCACTCAGTTGTGAGAAAACCTGCATACAATGTAAAACATTGAAACACACATGTCATACAACATGCCATTGGTTGGAGACACATTTTTATATAATGTGCAACAATTACAGACATAGCTCATCTAAAAATTAATCCAGCATGAAATTATCTCATTTAACGTGTAACGATGAGGGATACATATCATACAGCATAAACCCCATTGTGAGACAAACCCAAATAACTTACAACCGTTAAAAATACATTTCACACAACGTGCCCTGATTTAGAGACACATTTCAAGCATCGTGCAACATAACTCACAAAAAATTCAATATACAGTTTTACATACTATGGATACTATAGTCTTGCCTAATTAATTTCAGGAGTAAAATAATCTTGCCCCTTAAACTGCAGTTAGAATAAAGAATATGCATTAGTTACTCTCCACGAAGGTTTGAGTCTGTCTTCATTCCTTCTGATTTTTTTTCTTTTTGACCTTAATTCAACCTCCTGAGGTAAATAGGACAGATCATCCAATTGATCCCACAAATAGGTGGTACGCACGTGTTTCTTCTGAAGTCTAATAATGATCTCTGTTGCCCAGTGATGCACTCCTCTGGCATGGGAACTCCAGAACTTATTTTTACATTGATGACTCCCACACTTTTGTTCCCTAAACTGACACAAATGATCAGACAACATTCTGCTATTTCTTTTGCCAAGAGTTTTTCAACACACACCTTTGTGCTTTCTCCTTAATGCCACTTGTAACATCTAAGGTTTTCTCTCAGCTTCCTTCAAAGTCAATATGACAATATGCTTTCTTTGTAAAAGTGTTTCACTTACTTCCAAATACATGAATAGATACATAAATAAACAAATAAATGAATAAAGAATGTGGTGTTAGACTCAGTAGTCTATATTGCAAACTATTGGAATGAGTGGATCTCTCTGCCACCTGTCAGTAGAAAATATGAGCAAAACCTGGGTAGTTTATATTATTTTATTTTCTTGGTAGGCTTTAAAGAAATCCTGGTATCTGTTTTGTCAACCTCTTACCTATTGTAAAGCTACACTGAAAATATAAAAGGCTTTAGTATGTTAGTATCAATATAAGTTTGTAGGCAACATTGTCTCTCTCTGATGAATGCTACTGATTACTAAAAGACATGTCTCTGTGACAGGAGAAGAGAAACTACATTTGATATTTCTTGTTGATAAAAGTTATTCCTGTTGTGTTTGCCTGGAAATAATCATACCACTCTAGCCCCTAGGATGCAATGATATTTCCTTAAGGGACTGTATTTTATCCTCACAGCTCTTATGTGGGAAGAACCCTCTCTTTGTAGTTCTACAATAGTTGACCTAGCAACTTTGTTTGGAGTCTCACATATTTAAATCCCTGACACAATGCAATGTGAAGTCTTAAATACTATGTGCTTGCCTAAATTAATTCCAGAAATGAGATTACCTAGAATCTTGGGTTACAGTTTAAAGTCATGAGTGTATAACTCTTAATGGATCCGTGAGCCTATCTCAGTTTCTTCTGACTTTTTCACAGTTGACCTAGATTCAGCCTCCTGAGGTATTAGTCAACGGTATCCAATTAAGGCCAGAAGTAGGTAGCACATAGGTGTTTTTTATGACTAATAATTTCTATTGCCCAGCAAAGAACTCTTCAAGTTAGGGAATTCCAGAGATTTTTAAATTGTATCAACTTTTACTATGCTTTGTTCCCAGAGTGACACAAATGGTCACATATCATACCATTACTTCTTTCTGCAAGATTCTTCCAACATGCATTTCAATGATTTATCTTTGAAGTCACTAGTAACATCAAAAATTTTCTTTCAGCTTCCCTCAAAGGAAATTTGGCAATCTCTTTTCACGGTGAAAGTGTTTTATTGACTGTTAAATACACGAATAGCTAAATACATAAATAATGAATAAGTAAATGGAGAGGTGATAGTCTCAGCTGGTTATACCGCAAACTCTTTCAATGGGTGTCACCTGTCAGCACCAAATGCAGGAAAACATGCTCAGTTTATTGTATTTGTGTTCTTGCTTTACTTTAAAGAAAATCTGATATTTGCTTTGACAAACTCTTACCTAGTGTAAAGCTACACAGATAATGTGAAAGCCTTTTGCAGCTTAGCGTCATTGTAGGTTTGTAGGTGACTTTGTTACTCTCAGATGAGTCCAATGATCTGAGAGAGAAAGAAAAAATATGTTTTGTTATGCTTGTTGCTAATAGTTGTGAACCCTGTGAAATTATCATAACACTCTAGTCCTTAGGATACAAGCCACGTTTTCATATGGGCAATGTTTTATCCTCATAGCTTCCATGGGGAGAAGAACCTTATCTTTGTACCTACACAAAAATTAAAATAGCAACTATGTTAGGCGTTTCAAATATTTCAATCCCTGAAACAATGCAATGTATAGTCTTAAATACTATTGACTTGTCTAAATGAACTCGAGGAGTGAGATCATCTAGAACCTGCAGTTGCAGTTAAAGGGCATGATTTACATCTGCACGGAGCCTTAAGCCTATCTTTGTTTCTTCTGAGTTTTTAAATTGTTAATCTATTTTCTGTCTTCTGAGGATATGAGAAAAGATCTCACAACTAAGCCCAGAAGTAGGTAAAACAAACATGTTTTTCCATAAATCTAATGATCTCTGTTACTTCTTGAAGCACTCTTCAGGCAATAGTACACCAAAGCAGGTTTTGCACTTTTCTGGATTCCCACCATACACTTTTTCATGAGCTGACACTAATTATGACATTGCAACTCATTATTTCTGTCACAAAAGACTTTGAACACAAACATTTGTGTTTTCTCTTTCATGCCACTGAGAATATTTTGGATTTTCTTCTAGCTTTTACAAAGGGAACTGAGAAATATCCTTTCTAAGTGATAGTGTTTTACTTACATCAAAATGCATACAAACCTAAATACATACAGACAAACAAAGAGTGCGATTAAATTGTTGTATTCTTCTGCTACTTGTCAATGGCAAATGGAGACAAAAATATGTTCATTTTACTTTATTGCTATGATTTATAGAAAGCCTGATATCTGCTTGCAAAAATCTTACCAAGTGTGAACTTACACAGATAACTTGGAAGTCTTTAGCAGGTTAGCATCAATGTAGTTTGTAGGTGACTTTGCCACTCTTTGATGAATGCACGGATCGCCACTGGGCAACACAATTCTGGGACAGGAAGAAAAAAACTGCTTTTGAAATTGTTTCTTGATAAAAAATGTCATTCCTTTTGTGAGCCCAATGAAATAATTCCAACACTCTAGACCCTAGGATATAAACCATGCTCCACAGGTGCTGGGATCTGTCCTCAAAGCATTCATAGTGAGAAGGACTTTCTATTTGTAGAACATGTAAATTGACCTAGCAAAATTTTTTTGGGATTCACATATTGCAATGCCTGAAACCATTCAATGTGTAGTTCTAAATACTATGAACGTGACTAAATTATTTCCAGGAATAAAATAACCTAGAAACTTAATCTGTTAGAGGGAATGTGTGCTTAACTCTTCATGTAGCTCTAAGCATATCTTCATTTCTTCTGATTTTTTTCACATTTGGCTTAAAGTCAGCTAGGTAATAATGAAACAGCCCCCAATTAGGGCAAGAAGAAAGTAGCACTCAGGTAATTATCGTTTAACTTGTCTTCAATTGTCCAGAAAAATATTTTTGTGGCATTGGAAAAAGCGAGCAGGGTTATGACTTTGCTGTAGTCTACCATTCCTTTTTCCCTGGACATATATCATTTTGTATTATGACAAGAGACTACCAACATGCACATTTCTGTTTTCTTTTTCAGGTTCCTTGAAAGGCAACATGGAAATTTTCATTCTTTTTGGAATGGTTTTACTTACTTCCAAATGCATAAATATATAACAAAATAAGAGAATATAGTGTCAGATTCAGCTTGTTATAATAAAAACAGTTTGAATGGGTGGATTCTTCCACAAACTGTCCACAGCAAAACAAACAAACAAGCAAACAAAACAAAACAAACAAACAAAAAAAACAAACCAGGTTTATTTTATTTTGTTCTCATTATGCTTTAAGGAAATGCTAATATCTTATTTTCCAAACTCTTACCTAGAGTTAACCTACACAGACAATGTGAAATCCTCTCACAGGCTAGCACATGCATAGGTTTGTAGGCAATTTTCTTACTCTTCCATGAAAGCATTTATTACTACTTGATGACACATCTCTGGGACAAAAAGAGAGAAACAATGTTTTAACTTGCTAATTGCTAAAAGTCCTTCCTTTTGTGAACTCTATGAAATTGTCTTAATACTCTAGCCCCTAATATACAAACTGTATTTCCATAAGGGTCTGTGTTCTCTCCTTAACGCTTTCTTAAGGAGAATGATGTTGTCTTTGTCTTTTATAAAATTGAACCAACAACTTTGTTTGGTGTTTCACATATTTGAATCCTTGAAACAACATCATGTGTAGTCTCAAATATTATGGGCTTGACTAAATTAATTCCAGTAGTGAAATAATCCAGAGTCTTAATCTGCAGGTAGAATAAAAGGTATCAGTTTTACCTCTTCATGGAGACTTGAGACTATCTTCATTCCTTCTAAGGTTTTCATCTTTCATTGATTTTTCTGCCTGCTAAGAGAATGAGAAAACAGTCTTAAATTAAGCTCAGAAGTAGATAACATGTTTCTCCTGAAGTCAAATAATCTGTATTGCTCAGGGAACATTAGATCAGGTTTTTACACTAATGCATCAATCATATTGGATTTATCAAACTCTTAACTACAGTTAAGTTAAGCAGATAATGTGGAAGATTTAACAGGTTAGTATGAATGTAGTTTTGTAGGCAATTTTTTCACTCTTCAATGAATGTTTCATTACCACTAGGCAACAATCTCTGGGCCAGAAAGAGAGCAACTATGTTTTAATGAGCTTGTTTCTAAAAAGTATTTCCATTTGTGAACTACATATATAATGATACACTAGCGTTTATTGCAAGGGAATGTTACATCAGGTTTTTTTATGTTGTTGGAGTCCCAGCATTCTTTGTTCCCTAAACTGACACAAATAATCATACCACAATGTATTATATATTTCATTTTGTGACTTCCATATGCACATTTGTGTTTTCTCTTTAAAGTCACTGGGAACATCTTAGACTCTTATGTAAATTTTCAAATCATGGTATATTAATATTATAAAGACTATAATGGGAAAAGCACTTTCATTTTCCATAATTTGCTGTTTATCAAATATATTTCATTTTTTGCACTAAACCAATTTTATATTAAGATTGGGCAATTTTGTCATTGATGCATTGTACTGTATAATAAGAAAAAAATACATATATATGGAAAACTAAATATACAGAGTATATTTTTTAAAGTATCATTTTTAAAAATTTTTGCAAAAGTTGACTTAATTGCATTGTTTGGGGTTTGACATATTTAAATTCTTGAAACAATATAATCTGTATTCTTAAATACTGGTGACACATAAATTCTAGGAGTGAAATAATCTAAAGCCTTAATCTGCAGTTATGGAGCATGAGTTTTTAACTCTTCATGGAACCTTGATCCTATTTTTATTCCTTCAGAAGTTTTCACCTTTGGTATGGATTCAACCTCCTAAGATAATGACAAAACAGCCCCCAATCTCACCCAGAAGTAAGAAGTGTACAGATACTTTTCCTTAAGTCTAATGATTTCCATTGCTCAGTGAAGCATTTTTTCTGAAAATGGAACTTCAGAGCTAGTTTTTTACATTCCTGGAGTCCACCATGCTTTTTTATTTTTATGAACAGACAAAAATGATCACCCTACATACCGTTTTGTATTATTCCGAGACTTCCAATATATGTTTGTGTTTTTTCTTTAATGTCATTAGGAATAACTAAAGATTGTTTTAATCCTCCTTCAAAGGCAACTTGGCAATCTCCAATTTTTGTGAAAGTATTTTACAGATATAGATAGATAGATAGATAGATAGATAGATAGATAGATAGATAGATAGATAGATAGATAGATCGGCAAATTGTGATGTTGGACTCTTGGTTATACTGCAAACTGTTTGAATAGGTGATCCAGCTGCCACTTGTCCAGGACCAAAAAGGAAAAACCAAATTAGTTTATTTCACTCTTTTTTTTTTCTTGCTATGACTTAAAGAAAAAATATCAGATTTACCAAACTCTTAGCTACAGTTGAGCTAAGCAGATAATGTGGAAGATTTAACAGGTTAGTATGAATGTGGGTTTGTAGGCAACTGTTCCACTGTCCAATGAATGTTTTTATTACCACTAGGCAACAACCTCTGGGACAGAAAGAGAGTAAATATGTTCTAACGAGCTTTTTCTAAAAAGTATTTCCATTTGTGAACTACATGATATAATAATACACTGGCCCTTAATATACAAACCACGTTACAATAGGGAGTGTTTTCTCTCCTCATAGCTTCCATAGGGAGAATGACCTACTCTGTACTTTTACAAAACTTACCTAGCAACTTTGATTGGGATTTCACATATTTCAAGCCCTGAAGCATTACAGTGTGTAGTCTTAAATATTACAGGCTTGCCTAAAAGAATTCCACGAATGAGATAATCAAGAGTCTTAAGATAAACTTAGAGTAAAAGCATGAGTTTTAACTCTTCTCAGATCCTTGAGCATATTTTCATTCCTCCTGACTTTTTCACCTGTGTTCTAGACTCAGTCTGTGGAGACAATGAGGAAACAGCCTCCAATTAAGCCCAGATGTAGATAGCATACAAGTGTTTCTTCTTAAGTCTAATGACCTCTATTGTCCAGCAAAGCACTTTTCTGACAATGGAAATTCAAAGCAGGTTTTTAACTTTCCTGGAGTTCCACCACTCTGTTCTCTGAACTGACACAAATGAACACAGCACATTCTGTTATGTATTTGGTCTGGAGACATTCAAAATGCAGGTTTGTGTTTTCTCTTTTAATCTCTGGAAATATTTTAGGTTCTCTTTCATCTTCTTTGAGAGAAAATTTTTCAATCTCCTTTTTGTGAATATGTTTTACCCACTTTTAAATAAATCAATAGATAAATCAAACAAAAAAGCGTGGTGTTAGACTTAGTTGGTTATACTACAAACTGTTTGAATGGATGGATCTTTCTGCCAACTCTTCATGGCAAAAAAGAAAAAAAAAAGAAATGAAAATCAGGTTATTTTATTTTGCTTTGCTTTATGGAAATAGTGATATTTGATTTGCAAAACTCTTTCCTAGAATAAATCTACAAAGATAATATTAAGACTTTAATGGGTTAGCATCAACATAAGTTTGTAGGCAATTGTACCACTCTCTGACGAATGCAGTGTTTACCATTTGGCAACAAGTCTCTGAGACAAAGAGAGAAAGTATGTTTTAACTTTCTTGTTTCTAAAAGTGCTTCATTTTGTGAACCCTGTAAAATAATTACAATAATCAACCCTCTAATATACAAACCACGTTTCCATCAAAGTCTGAGTTCTCTTCTCATAACTTCCATAGGGAGAGTAATATGGTCTTTATACTTTCAAAAATCACCTCAAGAACTTTGTTTGTGGTTCTTACATATTTCAATCATTGAAACAATGCAATGTGTGGTGTTAAATACTATGGACTTGTCTAATTTAATTCTATGAATGAAATAATCTAGTCTTAAGCTCCAGGTAGAGTGAAGGGCATCAGTTTTAACACTTGATGGAACCTTGAGCCTATCTTCATCCCTCTGACATTTTAGCTTTGACTTAGATTAAGTCTCCTGAGGCAATGAGTAAACAGCTTCCAATAGACCAAAGAATAGGTAGCACACAGGTGTGTTTCTCCTTAACCCTAATGATCTCCATTGCCCAGTGAAGCACTTTTCAAACAAGGGAACTCCAAAACAGGTTTTTAAATTTCTGGTGACCCAACACACTTTGTTCCCTGAATTGATGCAAATGATCAAACTGCATTCTTTTGTATATTTCGCTAAGTGACTTTCAACATGCACGTTTGTGTTTTCTCTTTAATATCACTGAGAACATATTAGGTTTTCTTTCAACTTCTTATAAAGACAATTTTGCAATCAATTTCTTTGAGAATATGTTGTAGTAGCTTCCAAATACACTAATAATGAAATATATAAATGAATAAAAAGCATATGGTTTCAGATTCATTAGTTTCTACTGCAAAAACTGAATGAGTTGTTTCATTTCATCTGCCACCTGTCATTCACAAATGAAGGAAACACTCACCCAGTGACTGGTCCTCTTCCAAAATGGTTTCCCTCATCACAGAACTTCTTCTGTGATGGGTTACATGGTGATTAGTTTGCCCCCATAATGAGTGCCCTAGAAGTGGATTCCCTCTGTAATGGCTGCCTCAGTGTCTAGCCTCCTTTGTGTGAGTGAACTAGCAGCAGGTTCTCCCTTGTGATTGGTGACTCAATGACCACGTGACCTCTGTTAATGGTGCCACAGTGGCTAGGCTTCTCTGTGATGGGTGGCCCTGTGGCTGGTACTCCTCTGTGATGGGTGCACAAGTTACCAGGCCTCCTCTGTGATTGGTGTCCTGTGATTGGCTGTCCTTTGTGATCAGTACCCAGTGATTAGTCCTCCTTCAAATGGGTGTCCCAGTATATG
>NW_007252660.1:0-3103 GCF_000164805.1 Carlito syrichta
AGAATTTGCACAATGTTTAAGACAAAGTTTGAGGATTCCAAGAGATTTCATGCTGGGGAAGCTGCTTGGGTCAAACATCCAGAACTCTTGGAGTACAAAGTATTTGCCTCCTCACTCAGCAAAGGCAGTGAGGTGAGAAGCCCTGGGGAGCACTCAAGCCTTGTCTATTTAGCACAGAATGTTCAAGTCTTTGCACTTTGGGGTTATGATGCAGTCGGGTCACGGGTCTCTGACTCCCTATAATCTTTATCTCCTGTGCCATGGAAAAATGTGATTCTCCAAAGCAAGACACTTGAGGGCCTGGGACAACCCAGCAGTGACATCTGCCCAGAACCTGAGAAGGAAGGAACAATGATCCTCCAGCTATCTCCAGGCAGCCATAGGGCTGGCAGAGGTGGTGAATGCCCTTTTTGCCAGGTTGGTCAAGAAACCTGGACCCCATCTGAAGAGAGAGAAGGTGGAAGACACAGAAGTCTGTGTGTTGGCACCAGGAAGGCAGATGAGGTGAAACTTCCAGGAAGTATCTACTCAGTTTTGGACCCAGGATGGAGTGACAGAATAGTAGCTGTGCATGTGCACTTATACTATATGGATACTAGGTGGCACTGTGGCCCTGTCTGTGGCTTGCAGTCATTTACCACTCACCACCTCCTATTATACATTTTTTATAGATAAGAAAACAGAGGCATAAAGAAGTTAATTAACTTGCCCAGACCACACAGCTAATAAGGAGTAAATCCAGAATAGGAATCTAAACAATTTAGCTCTAGGACATGCATTTATTGATACAATAAGGGTTTACTGAGCACCTTCTATGCCCCGTGCAATTAAATAAAGATATAATTACTAATATACAAATTATAAACTACCTGAAAGGACAGCCTGAGAGCAGAAAACCATTTTAAATTTTGTCCTTTAACCCTAACACAATGATGGGAAAGTGGAGGCTATGTCCTGGAGAAATGCATTTTTTAAAATCTTGTTCTTAAACCCTGACACAATGATGAGAAAGTAGAAGCTATGTTTGGAGAAATGCATACTTTAGGCAAAGATTAACTTTGCCAACTTTGTCTTTTCAGAAACACAGACTCCTAAAGCATGAACAGTATCGACCCACAGCAGGACCCCCCATTCAGTGTTTTCTGTCCAGACTTCCTGGTGCTGGGCCTTAAAAGTGTGTCATGACTTTTGCTAGTGGGGCCAACAGACGTGGCAATCAAGCTTGCCTAGAGTAAAGGGAGTTTACAAGTCCTAAGGCATCATGCATTAGGCAAGAGTTTATGAAAATCACAAAAGTTGTGATTACAAAAGTTATGCAGATCGCAGGACTTGTGACCGCTCATAGGGGGTAGTGTGTGGAAATTTAATCTTCCAGTAGATTGGGCTGTCTACAGAGAAGTCAAGGATCCCCAGGGGCTGCCTGCTGGAAATGCATAGGAGATAAGGGGAAGTGCACCCCTTATTCCATTAGCTCTAAGGAATGTTATTCAGGAATGTACAGGAGCACTGGGACACTTATCATGCCCTCCTCTAGGGCTGTGATAAAATGGACAGACATTAGTGGGTCTCTGTGTCACAGGTCTCCAAGACATTCGCAAGTGATCAATAAAGAAGTCATGGCAGTCACGCCTACTTGATTGCAATACCTCCAAGGGAAAGGATTAAAGCCGGACTCGAGGGGGCTATGGGGCCACACTCATCTAGGATGTAGGCCCACTTCCTGTCTGTGGGAAGTGAACCTTTCTTAAATAAATCTTTTCTTCTTTCACCTCTTTGTATGTTGCTATTCTTGGCATCACTCGGATCTCTGGTTACCAGCGCACACCTTGAACACGCTGGCTCTGGCAGTGCTGTGCCCCTCTTCCATCCATCCATCCTCACCCTATTGGTACCCTAACACTACCAACACTTACTAAGGTTAATATTGCCTTCTTTTGTAGATTCTAGGTACAGAATTGTCTATACAATAATAGTGAGATTGATAATAATAGTGACAGAAATAATAATAAATTTAAGCAAACTGGATGATTTATATGTATTATCTCATGTAATCTTTATAGGAGCTGAATGACAGAGAAGGACACTGAGGTTAAGAGAGGTTAAGTAATTCCAAATTGTGGGGTAGAAATTAAAAACACGAGGATTTGAATTTGTTCCTGTCCTTTTTTAAAACCCCCATGCTCCTAACCATTATAGACTCAAATGTCACCTTGCTTTTTCACTCATTGACTACATATTGAGTTTTTAAGCTAGATAAGGTTGGCACTCACCCTGAGCCTGTACTCCCGTTCTGCAGGTGGTGCAGGTGTTCATTGTCCTGGCCCCACAGTTCCTGTCCCATTACAAGGACCAGCTCACCAAAGAGTTGCAGCGGCAGTTGAAGTTGGTGACAGCCCATACAAGTACCCGAGGATGGTGAGTGAGGGCACGTGCATGGGGTCTGCTGCCCTTGAACAGTTCCCAGTGCTCAGCTGCCCTGCATCTCATGGGATGGCTGTGCAGGGGGAAGCTCAGGTAGCCAACAGAACTGGTGTTTTCCTCTGAAGCACAACCAATTTGGTTAAGGGAAGGGATGGACTTGACTTATTTGGATGGGAATTGCTATCCTATGTAAGAAACCCAAAGGAGTCATTGTTGACCTGTTCACATAAAGAAAACATATCCAACAAATGGCCAAAACTATTTAAAAGGGCTGGTTATAACCCAGCAAATTTGAAAAAAAAAATACAAACCAGTAACTTCCAAACTTTTTAAAACACAATTTGTCATAACACATACATTCTATGTTACATATTGAAGGGCGCAGAGAACAGTCAGAAGGGCACCCCCCAAGATGACACTGCCACACAAAGACAACAAAGGCCCTAAGCTCCGGCTTCTCCCCATATGGTTTTGCGCACACGCGAAGTTTAAACCTGCATGCGAATAATTTCTCCCTATAGGAATACTACCTCATAGTCTCCTCCAATAAAGCCCAAACACGGCACTGGCCAGCCCCTGCCAGGCCCATAAATACAGCCCTCTCCCTGCA
The DNA here is from genome assembly GCF_000164805.1 of Carlito syrichta. NCBI lineage: Eukaryota > Metazoa > Chordata > Mammalia > Primates > Tarsiidae > Carlito > Carlito syrichta. The sequence continues at coordinate 3,032 of NW_007252660.1, forward strand.
TATCGCTCTCTCTCTCTCTCACCCTCTCCCTTTCCCTCTCTCTCTCTCTCTCTCTCTCTCCCCCTCCCCCCC
>NW_007252660.1:3422-5825 GCF_000164805.1 Carlito syrichta
TCTGGCAACAGTGGGCCCTAAAGGCTCCCATGTCTGTTGGCCCACAGTGGACCCTGCGGGACTTCCATTTCTGTTCGACTGGCAGGAATTGCGAATACCCTCCCCACCCACTGCTCGGTCAAGTGCTCTCTGTCTGTTTTGAAAATTCCTAGCGCTAGGTGCCTGGACCCCTCGGTTCTCCAGGAGAACCCTGGTTGTGCCAAACCTCTGTGACGACAGACTTTGCCACAGCCACACTTCTCGGACAGCCGACTCTTTGGGGGATGCCCTGTTTAGTCCACCTGTCCCAACATGGGAGGCTTGTCATCTCTGCTGGTCAATTTCCCCTTTAAATGGCTCTTAAAGAATCTCACTACACTCTCACTCACCCCCAATATCAAACCCAAATGCCTAATTCGCCTCTGCACACAGGACTGGCCAACATATCCCTTAGACAACCAAAATCAGTGGCCCCCTCAGGGGTCCCTCAATCCCGATATTATCTGGGACCTATATAAATTCTGTGAGCGTTCAAAATGGTGGGTAGAGATTCCCTATGTTCAGTCCTTTTCTCTCCTCCATGAGCATCCCCGCCTTTGCCTTAATTATAATCCCTCCAACCTCCACCTTCAGCTCATGCTAGCATCCCACACACCCTCTACAGCTTCTCTCCCTCCCACTGTCCCACATGCGTCCGTGCTTCCTCCTCTGAGCCCCCTTACCCCACTACAAAGTCCCCACGTGAGCCCCCTCCCTGCTTGCTCCTCTCCCATTTGGATTTCGATCCTGTGGATGAGCCTCCCCCTTACAGACAGCCTAAGGCTCCCCTGCCCCCACCTTCCTCTTCCACTCCACCTACTTCTGCTCCAGCAGCTCAACCTCAGTACCCTCCCCTTCCAACCACTCCCCCGTGTAGCCCTCTGGTAACCTGATCCAAGGCCACACCGGTCGTCCTCGCTCCCCTCCGTGAAGTTGCGGGTACAGAGGGTATTGTTCAGGTGCACGTTCCCTTCTCTATCTCGGACCTCTCACAAATAGAAAAGCGTCTTGGATCATACACAACTAATCCTGCCACCACATTAAGGAGTTTCAATACCTCATCCAGTCTTACAGCCTTACTTTCCATGATATATATCTAATCCTTTCCAACACCCTGCTTCCAGAGGAATGTAGAAGGGTCTGGGAACAGGCTAGAACATACACAGATGAAATTCACGAAAATACCCCAGCAGCTGTCCCAGACCAGGACCCAGTCTGGGACTATAACCTCCCCACCGTCATCGAGTCCAGGGATCGCTTCTCCACTTGCCTCCTTTCTGGGTTGTGCAGGGCTGCACAAAAGGCCATTAACTTTAAAAAGTTTCAGGAAGTCATTCAGGATAAAGATGAAAATCCCTCCAACTTTCTCAGCTGACTCATCAGGGCACTTCAGCAATTCACCAACATAGACCTGGACATCCCTGATGGCCAGCAATTCCTAATGACATATTTTTTCTCCCAAAACTCTCCGGACATTAGGGCAAAACTAAAAAAGCTTGACAGAGGCCCCCTCACTCCCCAACATGATGTCCTAGTGGCTGCCTTTAAGGTGCTCCACAACCGGGATAAAAAAGCAAAAAAACCACATAAATATCAGGTGCTGGCCCAGGCCCTCCACGGAACTAAGGGTTCCTCTGGTGTCACCCAAGGCGGAGGCAATACCCGAACCCAGCGACAACCACTAGGACCCTGCTTCAAGTGTGGGCAACCAGGACATTGGGCACGAGGATGCCCCAACCCCAGAGTGCCCCAAAAGCCATGTCCCAAGTGCAGTCAGGCAGGACATTGAGCAATGGACTGCCCCGATCCCTAAATAGGGATCAGCCCCCAACCCTGCTTTAGACCTGTTGGGTATGGCAGTGGCCCTGGAATGATGGGGCCCGGGGTCTCCCTGCCCGACACAGATCTCAAATTGTCGGGAACCCAGGGCCAGGGTCACTATAACGGTTGACGGGCGCCACATCCATTTCCTCCTGGACACCGGAGCCACCCTTTCCATCATATGAGAATTTTGGGACCCAACTTCCCTATCTAAGTCCCCTATAATGGGGTAGGGGGCCAGTCCATCATCCCACGCATAACTCCCTCAGTTATGTGCATTTTTGCAAACGTCCCCTTCACTCATTCCTTTTTGGTACTGCCTCATTGTCCGTACCTGTTATGGGCAGGAACATTCTAACCAAGTTCCAGGCGTCCATCACCTTTAACCCAAGTGCAGCCCTTAACAACCCATCTCCCATAACCCCATTCTTGGCCCTCCTAACTACTAATGAATCCCCAACGGACTCACTTCCTCCTTTACCCCCTTCTATAGTAAATCCTCAGGTATGGGACATAAACTCCCCCTCCTTAGCACACTGCCCCCCAGTTCACATTCAGCTCAAA
>NW_007252661.1:0-530 GCF_000164805.1 Carlito syrichta
ATTCCTTTCCATTCCTCTCCTTTCCATTATTCTCCATTCCACTCCTCTCCATTCCATTTCTTTCCTCTCCATTCCATTTCTTTCCATTTCATTCCTCCCCATTCCATTCCTCCCCATTCCATTCCATTCCTCCCCATTCCATTCCTCTCCATTTCATTCCATTCCATTCCAATCCATTCCTTTCTTCTCCATCCCTTTCCATTCCATTCAATTCCATTGCATTCCATTCCATTCCAGTCCTCTCCATTGCATTCCATGTCATTCCTATCCAATCCATTCCATTCTATTCCTTTCCATTCTTCCCATTCCATTCCATTCCATTCCTAACAATTCCATTACATTCCATTCCTCTCCATCCCATTCCTCTCCATTCCATTCATTTCCATTCCATTCTATTCCACTGCATTTTATTCCTTTCCATTCCCTTCCCTTCCATTCCATTCTATTCCACTGCATTTTATTCCTTTCCATTCCCTTCCCTTCCATTCCATTCCCTTCAATTCCTGTCCTTTCCTTTCCATTTCTCTAAA
>NW_007252661.1:768-7598 GCF_000164805.1 Carlito syrichta
TAAGAGACAAAAGTTCATTTTATAAGTAACTTTTTTTCAAAGAGCTCAGAAAAAATTAACTAATGAAAATTATATATGGTATTAGGTAGATATACTTATGGAGAGAGATAATGGCTCAAAGGTGCTGGGGCTTTCACAACAGCTGAGGAGAATAAATTCCAGTCTGGTACAGCAATAGCAGAGTCACAAGTACTGTACTCCCTGGCCTTAAGATCTGTGGGTATGATAGAAAAACACAGCCTGTGATTGACAAGGCTGTGAAAGTAACTCAGTAACCCCAAGGATATTCAGACATCAATTAAGGCAAAGAAGTGAAGGCTATCTGGTAGTTTTGAAAACACAGAGGAAGGGCTTGGAAGGAAAGAGTAGGGGACTGGTCTAGCACAGGAGATTTGTAAAACAATCAGAAGATTAATGTCTGGATGATAAAAAAATGACCTGAAGGCGAAAGAGGTAAAAAAGAATTCAAAGTAGCTAGAAATCAATATCGGGAATCCAGGGTGGTCCATTAATTTTCTCCTCAAGGCCTTTCATTCCTCCCCATTCCATTCCATTCCATACAATTCATTCCATCCCATTCCATTCCATTCCTCTCCAATCCATTCCAACCCATTCTCTTTCTCTCCATTCCATTCCATACCTTACAATACATCTCCATTTTATTCCATTCCTTTCTGTTCCAATGAATTCCACTCCATTGTATTCCATTCCATTCCGTTTCATTCCATTCTATTCCATTCCTCTCTATTCCTTTCCATTCCATTAAATTCCATTCATTTCCTGTATACTCCATTCCATTTCATTCCATTCCTGTCCTTTCCATTCCATTAAATTCCATTCCTCTCCATTCCATTGCATTCCACTCCATTCCATTCCATTCCTCTTCGTTGCATTCCATTGCATTTTTCTCATTTGCATTTCTTTCCATTCCATTCCGTTCTGTTCCATTCCATTCCATTCCATTCCATTGCGTTCCTCTCCATTCCATTCAATTCCATTTCATTCCATTTCTCTCCATTCCATTCCATTCCGTCCCCTACCATTCCATTCCAATCCCTTCCATTCCTGTACATTCCCTTCTATTCCTCTCCATTCCATTGCATTCCATTCCATTCAATTCCTTCCCATTCCATTCCGTCCTTCTTCATTCCAATCCATTTCATTCCATTCCATTCCTGCACATTCCATTACTCTCCATTCCATTCAATTCCATTCCATTTCATTCCTCCTCATTCCATTCCATTCCTCCCCATTCCATTCCATTCCATACAATTCATTTCCATCCCATTCCATTCCATTCCACTCCTTTCCATTCCATTCATCTCCATTCCATTCCACTCCTTTCCTTTCTTCTCCATTCCATTCAATTCCATTCCATTCCTTTCCATTCCATTCCATTCCCTTCCTCACCATTCCATTCCATTCCTCTCCATTCCATTCCTTTCCTTTCTATTCCTCTCCATTCCATTCTATTCCATTCCATTCTATTCCTTTTTTCTCCATGCCATTCCATACCAATCCATTCCATATCATTCCATTCCATTCCATTTCAATCCATTTCTCTCCATTCCATTCCATTCCATTCCTCTTCATTCCATTCCATTTCATTCTTCTCCATTCCACTCCATTCCATACTTCCATTCCTCCCCATTCCATTCCATTTGATACAATTCATATCCATTCCATTCCGCTACTTTCCATTCCATTCCATTCCAACCCTTTCCTCTCCATTCCATTTCATTCCTCTTCATTCCATTCCATTTCATTCCTCTCCATTCCACTCCATTCCATACCTCTCCATTCCATTCCTCCCCATTTCATTCCATTTGATACAATTCATATCCATTTTATTCCATTCCATTCCACTACATTCCATTCCATTCCTCTCCATTCCTCTCCATTCCATTCCATTCCCTTCTGCTCCATTCCATTCCATTCCGCTCCAATTCTTTCCATTCCTCTCCATTTCATTCCATTCCATTTCATTCTTCTCCATTCCATTCCATTACATAACTCTCCATTCCATTCCTCCCCATTTCAATCCATTTGATACAATTCATCTCCATTCCATTCCACTCCATTCCATTCCTCTCCATTCCATTTCATTCTTCTCCATTCCATTCCATTACATACCTCTTCATTCCGTTTCTCCATATTCCAATCCATTTGATACAATTCATCTCCATTCCATTCCGCTCCATTCCATTCCATTTCGTTCCATTCCATTCCTCTCCATTCCATTCCTTTCCTATCTTCTACTTTCATTCCATTCCAATCCATTCCGTATCATTCCATTCCATTCTGCTCCATTTCATTCCATTCTACTCCATTCCATTGTATTCCTATCGAATCTATTCCATTCCATTCCTCTGCATTCCATTCCTCTCCATTCCATTTTTCCTTCTTTCCCTTCCTTTCCACTCCATTCCATTCAATTCTGTTCTATTCCGTTCTATTCCTTTAAATTCCATTCCATTTCTTTCTTCTTTCCATTACTATCCATTCCATTACATTCCTTCCCTCTCCTTTCCATTCTTTTCCATTCCATTCCTTTCCATTTCTATTCATTCCATTCCTTACAATTCATCTCCATTCTATTCCATTGCATTTGATTTCATTCCTCTCCATTCCATTGCATTCATTTCCATTCCATTCCATTCCCATCCATTCTATTCCATTCCGTTCTTCTCAATTGCATTCCACTGCATTCCTTTCAATCCCATTCCTTTCCATTCCATTCCATTCCATTCTTCTCTTTTGCTTTTCACTCCATTCCTTTCCATTCCATTCCATTCCTTTCCATTCCTCTCCATTGCATTCCATTCCATTCCATTCTTGGCCATTACATTTCATTTCTTACAATTCATCTCAATTCCATTCCATCCCATTACATTAACTTCCTGTCCATTCTATACCATTCCATTCCATAAAATTCTATTTCATTCCTCTCCATTCTATTCCATTCCATTCCATTCCTTTATATTCCATTTCATTTCATTCCAATCCTCCTCTCCATTCCATTCCATTCCACTTCAATCCATTCTATTCCGTTCCATTCTTTTCCTCTCCATTCCATTGCATTCCATTCCATTCGTCTCCATTACATTCCATTTCACTCCCATCAATTCCGTTCAGTTCCATTCCATACCATTCCATTCCTCTCCATTCCCTTCCATTCCATTCCATTCCGCTCCTCTCCATTCCGTTCCATTCCTTTCCTCTCCAGTCCTCTCCATTCCATTCCTCTCCATTCCATTCCATTCATTTCCTCTCCATTCCGTCCATTTCTTTTCTCTCCATTCCATTTCATCCCATTTCTTTCCTCTCTTCTATTCTTCTCCATTCCATTCCTCTCCATTCCATTCCATTGCATTCCATTCCTCTCCATTCCATTCAATACTGTTCCATTCCATTCCTCTCCATTCAATTCCTTTCCTCTCCGTTGCATTCAATTGAATTTCATTCCATTCCATTTCATTCCACTCCATTCCATTCCATTTCATTCCTCTCTATTCCATTCCATTCCATTCCGTTTCATTCCTCTCCAATACTTTCCATTCCGTTTCATTGCTCTCCAATCCATTCGATTCCTTGGAATTCTTCTTCATTCTATTCCATTCCTTTCCATTCCAATACATTCCTCTACATTCCATTCCATTCCATTCCTCTGCATTCCATTCCATTCCTCTCCATTCCATTCCATGCCTCTGCTTTCCATTCCAACCATTCCATTCCATGCCTCTCCATTCCATTCCGTTCCATTCCATTCTATTCCATTTCATTCCATTCCATTCCTCTCCATTCCATTCCATTCCATTGCATACCATTTCATGCCTCTCCATTCCATTCCAATCCATGCCTCTGCGTTCCATTCCATTCCACTCCATTCCTCTGTGTTCCATTCCATTCCACTCCGTTCCATTCCATTCCATTCTGTTCCATTCCTTTCCATTGCATTCCGTTCCATTCCATTCCCTTCCATTCCTCTCCATTCCATCTATTCCATTCCCTTCCTTTCCATCCCTCTACATTCCATTCCATTCCATTTCTTTCTATTCCTCTCCATTCCAATCTATTTCATTCCTCTCCATTGCATTTCATTCTATTCCATTCCTCCCCATTCCATTCCATTACATACAATTCATCTCCATTCCATTCAATTCTCCATTCCATTCCATTCCATTCCAATCCATTCCTTTCTTCTTCATTCCTATCCAATCCATTCCATTCCATTCCTTTACATTGCATTCCATTCCATTCCTTTCCTCTCCATTCCATTCCATTCCATTTTTCTCCATTCCTCTACATTCCTTTCCATTCCATTCCATTCCTCTCCAATCCATTCCCTTCCATTCCATTCCTTTCTATTCCATTCCATTCATTCCATTCCTCTCCATTCCATTCCATTCTGTTCCTCTCCATTCCATTCCTCCCCATTCCATTCCTTTCCTCTCCATTCCATTCCATTCCTCTCCATTCCATTCGTTTCCTCTCCATTCCATTCCATTCCATTCCTATCAAATCCATCCCATTCCGTTCCATTCCATTTCTCCCCATTCCATTTCTAACCATTTCATTCCGTTCCTTTCCATTCCATTCCTCTCCATTCCATTCAATTTCATTCCATTCCATTCCCCTCCATTTCATTCCATTTCTCTTCACTCCATTCCATTCCATCTCTACCCTTCCATTCCATTTCATTCCATTTCTCCCCATTCCATTCCATTCCATACAATTTATTTTCATTCGATTTCATTCCTTTACATTCCTCTCCATTCCATTCCAGTCCACTCCATTCAATTCCATTCCATTTCATTCCACTCCATTCCACTCCATTCCATTGCATTCTACTCCATTCATTCCTTCTCCATCCCATTCCATTCCTCTCCATTCCATCCCTCTCCATTCCATTCCATTCCTCTCCATTCCATACATTTCCTTTCCATTCCATTACTCATTCCATACATTTCCTTTCCGTTCCATTACTCACCATTTCTTTCCCTTCCTCACCATTCCATTCCTCTCCATTCCATTCAATTCCATTCCTTTTTTCTCCATTCCATTTCATTCCAATTCATTCCATATCATTCCATTCATTTCTGCTCTATTCCATTCCATTCTATTCCTCTCCATTCCATTCCATTCCAATCCATTCCATTCCATTCCATTCCAATCCATTCCTCTCCATTCCATTCCATTCCTCTCCATTCTTCTCCATTCCATTCCATTCCATTCTATTCCCCTCCATTCCTCATTTCTTTCCGTTTCACTCCATTCCATTCAATTCCATTCAATTCCATTTCTCTGTTCCATTACTATCCATTCCATGATATTCCTTCCCTCTCCTTTCCATTCTTTTCCATTCCATTCCATTCCATTTCTATCCATTCTATTCCATTCCTTACAATTCATTCACATTCTATTCCATTGCATTCGATTCCATTCCTTTCCATTCCATTGCATTCCATTCCATTCCAATTCATTCCATTCCATTCCATTTTTCTCATTTCCATTCCATTCCATTCCACTCCATTCCATTCAATTCCATTCCTTTCCATTCCATTCCATACCATTCCATTCTTCTCCATTGCATTTCACTCCATTCCATTCCTTTCAATTTCTTTCCATTCCTTTCCATTCCATTCTACGCCATTACATTTCATTCCTTTCCTCTAAATTCTCTTCCATTCTCTCCATTTCATTCCATACCTGCCCATTCCATTCCATTCATCTCCATTCCTTTCTTCTCCATTCCTTCCATCCATTCCAGTCCTCTCTATTCCATTCCATCCTTTAGTTTCTTCTCCATTCCATTCTATTCATCCCCATTCATTTCCATTCCATTCCATTCCTCCCCATTCCATAACATTACATTCATCCCATTCCATTCCATTTTATTCCCATTCCATTCCATTTTTCTCCATTCCATTCCATTCTCCTCCATTCCATTCCATTCCATTGCATTCTATTCCATTGCATTCCATTCCATTTCTCCCCATACTGCTGCTTTTCATTCCCTCTATTCCATTCCTCTCCATTCCTCTCCTTCCCATTCCATCCATTCCATTCCTCTCCATTCCATTCCAAACTTCTCCATTCTTTTCTATTGCATTCCATTACTGTCCATTATTACATTTCTTCCCATTCCATTCCATTCCACTACATTCCATTTTATTCCATTCCATTCCTCTAAATTCTCTTCCAATCCTCTCCATTCCATTCCATACCTGCCCCTTCCATTCCATCCATCTCCATTCCATTCCTCTCCATTCCTTCCATCCATTCCAGTCCTCTCCATTCCATTCCATCCTTTCAATTCCTCTCCATTCCATTCTATTCATCTCCATTTGTTTCCATTCCGTTCCTTTCCATTCCATACCATTCCATTCCTCCGCATTCCATAACATTACATTCATCCCCTTTCCATTCCATTCTCTCCCATTCCACTCCATTCCATTCTGCTCCATTCCATTTCTCTCTATTCCATTTCATTCCATTCTATTCCATTGCATTCCATTCCATTCTAGATACGCTGCTTTTCATTCCATTTCTTTCCTCTCCATTCCATTCCATCCATTCCATTCCTCTCCATTCCATTCCAATCTTTTCCATTCTTTTCTATTGCATTCCATTACTGTCCATTATTACATTCCTGGCCATTCTATTCTATGCCATTCCACTCCATTCTTCTCCATTCCATTCCATGCTTCTTGATTGCATTCCATTCCACTCCATTTCATTCCATTCCTCTCCATTGTCTTCCAGTCCTCTCCTTTTGAAATCCATTCCTCTCCGTTGCATTCCATTCCTCTCCATTGTCTTCCAGTCCT
>NW_007252662.1:0-582 GCF_000164805.1 Carlito syrichta
CCCCCCCAGACAGGGAGCAGGCCTACGTTCCAGGTGAGTGTGGCCCCGTAGCCCCCCAAAACCCTGGCTTAAATCCTTTTCCTTGGAGATGTTTCAGTCAGTTAGACATGACTGCTGTGACTTCCTTATTGACCACCTGCGAATGTCTTGGAGAACCTGTGACACAGAGACCCATTAATGTCCGCCCATATTATCATAGCCACTAGAGAAGGGCATGACAAGGATTCTAATGCTCCTGTACCTTCCCAAATGACATTCCTTAGAGCTAATGGAGGATGCACTTCCCCTTATCGCCCATGCATTCCCAGTGGGTAGCTTGGGGGATCCTTGCCTTCCCTGTAGATAGCACCCAATTTACCGGAGGGTCAAATCCCTACCTGCTCACCTTCTGAGCAGTCATAACTTTTGTAATGACAAGTTTCGTGACTTCTACAATCCTTGCCCGATGCATGAGGTCTCAGACCTTGTAAACTCCCTTGACTCTAGGCAAGCTTGATTGCCACTATGAGATATCTCTGATGCCTGGCACCTGGAAGTCTGTTTCTGAAAAGACAAAGTCAGCAAAGTTAATTTTGCCTAAAA
>NW_007252662.1:1475-3161 GCF_000164805.1 Carlito syrichta
CACTTCAGCTGCCTGGGCAGTTGGGACTACAGGCATGAACCACTGTACCTGGCAATGAAAATGTTTTGTTTTGTTTTTTTTCATTAAAGAAAATTGATGAGACAAACTGTTTTTCTTAATTGTTGTTCACTCTCCAGAGTGCCTTCAGGGAGAGAGACTAGGAGCCTGGCTTAGTAAGAATGCCTACCCTTTTGCCAGTAAAACTGGGCCCTAGGTTTTCCTCTCTGCAACTTCTAGTTGTATACTTAAAAATAAATAAAAGTGCTATGGCTTTTACTTTGGAATTCTGGTCATTAGCTAACAACGCACATTCGTCAGTTAAACCAAGGCTGATTGGATTCAGATGGTGGGTTTTACCTCAGCACCAGTAGAAAAGTAGTGGCAGATTTTAAAACAGGTGGAAAAGAAAAATAGAGAATTTAGGAAACTCTGTAATTAAACTCTATCATTGCAAGCCAATCTATGAGCTCTGGTGTAATTTATCCATCAGTTAAAAAATGTACACTGAAACAGTCAAGATTTCACCAGCTGGAGTACTGGAAAACCAGACATGATCTCGAAACTTTTCCATTTACACAAATACTTGCAAGTGGAGGCACCAAAGAACAGAGAGGGTACTCAAAGAGGTCGTTCTCCATGTCTTTTTTCATTCTTAACCAATTTGAGAGTAATTTTGGGAGAAAGGGCAGTGGAAAAGACACTTTAGAATGCACTTCCAAAATCAAAATTAGGATTCACAGTTTCCTTGGAAAAGACCAGTTCAGAATAAATGAAGGACCATCAAAGTGGGAGGATCACCTGAGAAGACCACCTGAGAAGAAGCACAAAGTCAGTAGGGCTGCAGTGGTCTCCTGCTGCTAACCAGCTCTGGGTTTGAGTTGAACTCCAGTGTTCCCGATATCTTCTGTGATTCCCCATGCTTTTAGCCTCAATTTGTTGAAGAAAAGATGCCAAACTCTGTAAAATATTTTAGGATAGTTTATTCTGGCCAACTTGAGGACCCAGACCTGTGGCATACATCCCAGGAGCTCCTAAGAATGTGTGCCCAGTGTGATTGAGTGGTAACTTGGCTATACGACATTGAGGAAAGCAGAAGTCAAAAGAAACCATAAATCGATGCATGTGAAACTCGTATTGGTTCAGTACAAGGGGAGGAGTGTTTCCGAGCAGGGGCCCACAGGATGGAGTCAGACTCCATGGTTTTCTGCCTGACAACCAGTCAGCATGGTTACCTAATGAAACGTAAAAGTAATAAAGGAAAATGGGCAGCTTGAGGAAGATAAGAGATCAGAGTTTCCTTATATGTAGATGGAGTTTTATGGTTGGTAGTGGTAGACTTCAAACAGAGCCTGCAATGTCTGAACATGCCGGTATAGAGTCCTCAAAAGACAGCATCACAGGGTCATAGAACACTTTGATTTTTCCTTCTTTATTTGCTAGAGTCAGGTTGGAGAGGAAATCACACTAAAAATTAGTCATTTGGCAATAAAAAGGGAAAAAGTCAGTTTCTCCATCATTCTGTTTTGTGAAGTGAGCCTGATGACTGCTAATTACAGCCTTGAGGAGGAGGGAGAAGAGCTGGCATTGATTGAAGCATCATAGGCCAGTTATGTGGGAGGCCAGTTTCTAGACAGCCTTTCAAGTGTGTTTGTGCTCCATTTGCAGTTGCGCAAATGAGTTCAGAAA
>NW_007252662.1:3965-5000 GCF_000164805.1 Carlito syrichta
GGGTCCTGTAGCACTAAGGGCTATTAGCAGACACCCCCAATGGCAAGAGTGTCACAGATCCAGCCTTGAAGAAATTAATATTCTCCCAAAGGAGACAGCATCTCTAGTTAGCCACATTATAGCCCATAAGAAGTCTAAATCATCATGTTTTATTCATGTGTAAATGAAACTAAAGACTGAAAAAGTAAGTTTAGATGATCAGCCCATACTAGAGCCAAACCTACGTGGACCAACAAGACTATTAAAACAAATGAGGTCTTCGGCATATTTTTGAAGCCACACTGAAGTCTACACTTGAATTTGAAACACCTAGAATCCACTGTCATTTGTTTTCACTGACAGTATTCTATCTCTGCGTATAACTTCTTCTACTCAATGAGAAAAGAAACAATATTAATTCCTTTTATTTTGCCTCTTTTCTTATACCTTGCCTTTGTTTACTCACTCTGTTGTTTAAGCCATGCAGAGTTTGGTGGAACAAAGCCTTCTTGTCTCCATTTCCCGTGAGGCCCAATGGACTTAAGAGATTCAGGGTGCAGAGTCATCAGTGTCAGAGATGAGACTCAAGCCCTGGAATCCTGCCTCCTGGTTTAGAACTTCTTGCAGTCCTTTCAGTTGTCAGCAATGTAGGAAGCCCAGCCTCTTCTGGGAGGGCAGTCAGGGGCAGGTGTGTGAGAGGGAGAACATGCTATTGCTGGATAGTTACCTCTGTTCTAATGATGTATTTCCTCTGGTAACCCACTTGAGGCCAGCTCACCTTTCCTTCCTGTCTCATTCATAGACACCCTGGGAAATGGTTCCTTGGCCCGGCATGGTGCCCACTCTTTTACAGCTGAGCTCAGCAGCTCCAATCAGCTACTCAGGGAACAAGCACCCTCCGCCCCATTGCAGTCCAGCGAGCCAGCTGTGCTCACCTCTGAGCCCTCTGTGCCCAAGCACCTGCAACCCACCTAGGCACCTCAGAAGTGTCTATCTGCACACCAAAGAGCAGGACAGGCCAGGTAGGGGACCATGGCCAGTAGGGGTGAACCAACT
>NW_007252663.1:0-415 GCF_000164805.1 Carlito syrichta
CCAATGAGCCACTCCTAACACCCTCCTCCATCAAACAACCTTTTATTGCCCTTTAGCAAGCCCTCATGAGGGTCCCCGCTCTCCATCTGCCGGATATACACCGACCTTTCATCTTATATGTCCACAAAAACAAAGGGGTGGCCTTGGGAGTCCTAGGGCAACTTTGTAGACAGACATTCGCCCCAGTGGCCTATCTCTCAAAGTAGTTAGACCACACCGTCCAGGGCTGGGCCCCATGTCTGTGAGCACTGTCCACTACCCACATGCTGGTGTGCAAATCCAAAAGACTCACCTTCAGGGCCCCTATTACCATAACCTCCCCCCACCATCTACAGCACCTCCTAAGCTATAAAGGCCTTCAAACACTACCCCCCAGTCGAGTCCTATCACTCCTTGTCTTCTTTTTACAAGATCC
>NW_007252663.1:1973-2845 GCF_000164805.1 Carlito syrichta
TTGAAGTTATGTATGGCCGCCCAGCACTCCCTCCGGGAATCTCAACCTCAGCCCCTCTAATACCCACTCACATGCTCTACCCCCTCTTGTCTTTTATTCATTCCCACATTTGGGAACATCAAAACCTCCTTTTACCTGTTTCGTCCAATGGTCAAATCCCACTTCCTCTTATTCCTGGACAATGGGTCTATTTTTCCAACCCGGAAACTAAAACCCATCTTAACTCAAAGTGGCCTGAACCTCTTGAAGTAGTTTTATCCACTCCCACAGCAGCAAAACTTATCACATCCCAACATCAGGTTACCCCATGGATTCACATTTCCCGTCTTAAACCTGCCACCCCTCCTTCCTCGCAATCCACCCATAATAATACTTGTCCACCCACCCACAGGTACAGCTGCTCCCAGGTTCCAGACTAACCACTTCAACTTCGCCTGTCTCGACTCACCACACATCCCAACCCAAATCCAACCCAACATCCTGGATACAACACAGAAAACTTGCGACCCTTGGCCCCTCTCCTTTCTTGGCCTGATCGCCATTCTACTTACTATATTACTCACCTGCTCAGCACCCACAAACTGGCTGCCTGAAGCAAAAATTCTGTTAGCTACTACCTATCTCTTAATTGTCACCAGCTTTGTTCTCATCAGATGTCTCCCTTAGAGACCAAAATAACCCCCGGTTTTACCTCCAGTTACAGTTTAACCATATTCATACTAACAAGCCTAGCCAATAACTTTACAATATCATGGGGCATGGCTGATTGGACTTGCAACCGATGCGTCTCTGCAGGAAAACCCAGACTCTACCAGCTGATCCCCAGTATGTGCTATTATCAAAAATTTTCGTGCCAACTAGGAACACAAAAA
>NW_007252663.1:3710-32756 GCF_000164805.1 Carlito syrichta
CTGATCGAGGACATACAACAGGTGGCAGACACAGTACTAGACTTACAAACACAACTAGACTCCCTGGCTGACATGGTCCTCCAAAATCGACGGGGACTAGACCTACTAACAGCAAAAGAGGGAGGAATATGCCTGTTTCTTAAGGAGGAATGTTGCTTCTATGCCAATAAATCAGGAATAGTCAAGGACAGAATTAAGCAACTACAAGAAAATCTCCAAAAACGAAGAGAAGACCTGATCGGAGGCCCATTCTCAGGGTGGTGGCAACCCCAGCTCCTAACGTGGCTTCTTCCTGTTCTAACTCCACTAATTGCTATATTTATCCTCTTGTCAGCGGCTCCATGTGTTTTTAGGTTTCTCCAACAGCGCCTGGCAGAGCTCTCTCGAATAACGGTCAACCAATTACTATTACAGTCATACTTGCCCCTTCCATCCAAACCACCTCCGACCCCATACCAGCCTTAATTACTTAACAACTATCAACCCATTACAATAAAATCCAGGGTTATAACAGCCCATAACAACCCAATTTTTATCTAATTTTTTCTTTTAAGATATGTTCTCTTCCAGGTTCTCTATCTACCTCCACAGTCTAATTCAAGACAGCTGGCTACTACCGCCCTCGTGCCCGCTGGAGGAGTGGCCAGAACAAGTCGCCATTCTACATCTACAAGGGACCTTTATAGAACTCTTGCCTTCAAAAATCTTCACCTTCAGTGCTTATCTCTGGGTCCTGTTCTGACTGGTTCTGTACCCTTCCCCCACTTCACCCCACAACACCCAAATCCAGCAGGAAGCAGCCAGAAAGAATAACGACGCCCCTTTCCCAAATAAACAGAAAAGGTAGGAATGAAAGGCACAGGGAACAGCCAGAAGGACGTCTCCCAAGATGGCACCAACTCTATAGGGAACCTAACAAAGACAACAAAGGCCATAAATTCCTGCCTCTCCCGCGCGCGAAACTTAAAGTCATGTACAAATATTATCTCCCTATAGGAATACTACCTCACAGCTCCCTCCAATAAAGACCCTAAGATGGCTCTGGCTGGCATGGCCAGGCTCAGAGAGCACAGGCCGCCCCCTCCCAAAAACCGATAAATACAGACCTCTCTCTTGCCCTCTCTCTCTCACTCCCCTTCTCACCAGGTGGTTACAGACCTCCTTCCCTGTCTGTAGCTGCTGCTCTAATAAATCTCTTGGCCTCAAAGGGTACTGAATCTCACTGGCACCATCGTCCTTCAGAGAGGCCAAGGTGAGATGATTGCCTGAACCTGCAAATTCTAGACCAGCCTGAGCAATATGGTGAGCCCTCGTCTCTACAATGAAAATCAAAAAATTAGCTGAGCATGGTAGCACACACCTGTAGTTCTGGCAACTTGGAAGGCTGAGGCCAAAGGATCGCCGGAGCCCAGCAGGTCAACGCTGGGCTGGCTATGAGCATACACCTGAACAACTTTCACTGAGAAGGTGCTCAGCAAAAGTTTTTGACTTACTGATATGCCTGTGTGCAAAGATTTAGATATAAATAGTACAATCTGAAACTTTATAACTTTAAAACAAAGTTCACTGACTTTCTTCATAAGCTACCAATATTTATACCTACCAATGTTTCCAAATACTATTTTTTTTTTTTTTTAGTTGGAGTCTCACTCTGTCGCCCAGACTGGAGTGCAGTGGCCGCTCCTGGCCACCGCAGCCTCGACCTGCTGGGCTCCAGCGATCCTTCTGCCTCAGCCTTCCGAGTAGCAGGAATTACAGGTATGCGCTACCACGCCCGGCTGATTTTTTGATTTATTGTAGAGATGAGGTCTCGCTGCCCAGGCGGGTCTCGAACCCGCAGGTTCAGGCAATCCACTCACCTCAGCCTCCCAAAGGCGCGGGATTACAGGCTGAGCCACCAAGCCCGGCTCCAAATACAATTAATACGCTACTTCTTTGCTTGATACCTAGGCATTTGAATTCATCTTTGACTATGGCTGAACAAAGGAGTGGTGGATAGATGAGATTCAGTTGAGTTGAGAAATGTTTGTTGTTTTCTTATTTACCTGATCTATACTGAAAGCACAAGATTTAAAGAAAAGAAATACTCAGTTTTTACCGGGAGGAAATAGAGCCTACAGAGCAAGTCAGGCACAAAAACAAAAGATGACAATTATATGTGAGAAGTGCTAAGAATTTAAATAAGAACAAAGCCTTGTTGAACCAGTGATGAGGAAGAAATTACTCCTTGGGGCACCATGGGAATCATTCCAGGTGATGTGCTATTTGAAATTTGTTTTAAAAAATGAGTAGGGGTTCAGTAGATGGAGGGGTGAAGAAGTCAGTCACTCTAAGTATGGAAAATTTAGAAGATTACAGGACTTAATTCCTAAGTTCTGAATTTATCACAAGGTGTTTGGGAAGGAAGTCATGGGACGTCAGAGCTGAAAATTATATAACTGTTATACAAGTGTGAAATCCAGCATGGGCAACAAAGAGTGAAACTCCAACTAAAAAAAAAAATTTTTGGCTATCACACAGATTTTGTTAATCATCTAGATAGATAAATATATCATGGTAGCATCAGATTTTGTTTTCCCCTTTCCCTTTTAAAGAACAGGCTGTGCTATTTGTGTGTTATCTGAGCATTTTGCAAATGTTCCTGGCTTTGAAGCTGTCTTTAACAGTATTTTTAGAATTTAGTATTACTTTAATAGGAATAATATGACTCATATAAAAATGCTTATATTTAACCATTCTGACCTACCAAAGCATTCATTTCTTATGGTTCAAATTGTATGTTATGGCAATAATACCTAAGCTTTTTCATCATTGTGTTGTTTTTATGTAGTTGATAATAAAATATGCAGCTTAGTACTTTTAAAAAGCCTTATGATCATATTTTAAAGTTTAGTTTATACAATTCATACTATAAAAATATTTTTAACCATTTCTGATTTATAAATAGTAAGTTAGTTTTTAATTTCTATTAAGTGTATGATGAAAAGCATACTTTCATGAATAAATTTTAAATGGCAATATATCATGTTAATCTAGGGGAAAGTGAATGTTAAAACGTTTATTGTTTTACTACAAATTATACCATCAATAGTGGAAAACAGTAGTTTTCATAACTGGGTTTGTGATTGCTACAACTTAACATTTAAAATTTTAATGAAATTATGTTTATAATGTTTATGGTTTTTGAAAAGTAAAGAAATAAAATAACATTTATCTGGAAGCGTTTCTCCACAAATACCACATTCCAAGCCCAGAGTGAGGAAGGGTCTCCTGATTTGTAGTTTCTTTGTGATATGTTCTACGTGTGAGGTATTCCAATTTTCTCACCTACAAGACTGCTTAGAGCAGCATTATCTACGATCTTCCAAGATTTTTTTTTCCCCTCGGAAACTAGTCACCTTAACTCCACACAGAAGAATTAAATAGTTCTTTCCTTGATCTATGATTAGCAGTGTGTCTTCCTTTCTTTGAAATCTGTGTCTTAAAAGTATCATTTCTGCCATTAAAAAAAGTCTGCCATAATTACAAATGAGCAGATTTTACTTGTTGATGGCCATTTCTGAGTTTTATCAAAGAGACTTTTAAAAGCACTTATGTATGACAAGGTTTAAATCCTTAATAAGAGATTTTAATTCTTTTCAGATCTTTGTTTATGGGAATCAAACAAAACATTAATATTAAAAAAAAACAAAAAACTACTTCATATCATGAGTGTAAATTTATTATATCAATGATAATTTATTGAATGACTATGTTTACAAACACTTCTTTGCTTGGAAAGCAAAAAAATGTATTTAATTCATACATGTTTTGTATCCTATGATGAATAAGAGAGCTGTATATTGGTTTGACTTCCCCTTGAGAAAGCCTGAGCCTGAGATAAGAATTAGAAGGAATTGAATTTTTTGGGATGTGTTCCCAGAAGGAAGCAGTGTGAATTATACAGGTCAACCCCTGAAGCAACTGAGGGTTGCTCTAGGCCATTTAGAGAAGGGTGTAGAGTCCTTTTGGAAATTCTCCTATTGGTTGAGTGTTTTGGGGCTTGCCACAATCTATCACTGTTGACTAAGAAGAACAAGGACAATTGTGTTGGAGGAGAGAGGGGTAGGAAAGTGTTGAAGCAGTTTTAAGCTATGAAGGGTAGACAGAAGAAGAAAATGAAACATCTTACATTATACAGCATGTAACGGCTGAGGGTAGAATGTTTATAAGTTTCTATTCACTTTCAGAATTTAGCTCGACACAAATTCCTGCTAATTCTTTTTGTTCTACCCTCAAAGTCTCACTATTTTCTATACCCAAAACTTAGAAATCACACGGAAATAACTAGGGTCAAAGATTTTGTTTATAAAGTTTTAAATTTATTTTTCACATTATTTTAGTATTCTTTTACTACCTTTCATTACATACCTGAGGAAAAAAAATTGTTATATCTCTCAGCTTTCCAGTATTTTTACTTTTGAAACAGATTAGATGGCTTTCAGGGTCCCTTTTAGGTCCGGAGTTGGTTATGATTTGCATCTTGCAAGAATTCTCATTGACCAGTCTTGCCTCTGGCATATTTCTTCTCTGAGTTATGTGTACACAGAGCTATGTGCATATGGAAATATAATGTGTTTAGAAAGTTACCATAAATCATTGCCTGTACCTTCTCTTTTGACTTGTTATAATGTTTGAAGTTTTTCTTATTAGAGTTAAACTTTATTTCCAGAAGGTTTGTGTAAAATGTCCAGGAAATAAATAAATTGGCAGTAGTAAATACTGTTGCTTATAGAAATTTTAAATCTGATTATAAAGACAACTTTCCTAATTAGGTTAACATCAGACTGACAATTGGGTTCCAAGTGACAAAATTTAAGTATTAACAAAATGATAACCAGAATATAACTTTATAAATTTGAATAATGCTTTCTATTGCAAAAAATAATGGAAATGTATATGTTTGAGGGTCTACCATTGTCATTACCCAACTAAGTGAAAAAAACAAGCTATTTTTAGATTAGTTTACAATTTCTCCAAAAATTTTTTTTTTTTACAATTTTTCCACCAAATTCAAATCTTTAAATAATTGGTTCTTGTGTTGTTAAAGGAAACACTGAACTGACACTACTTAGGAGATCCATGTGCACTGACATTTTTATAAAAAGGAAATATTATAGAGAAAAAAGCTCTTATTTCTTTCACTAGTATGTTGACCAATAAATGAAGCACACTTATAAATTCAGACCAGAAGACTTAAAAGGAGTAGAATAAATTATTTAACAATATTTTTTGTAACCATTCCTGGTTGTAACCCAAGAGCAGGAAGAGAGGCTGTTAAGCATTCTTGGCTTCCAAATACTCTAGGCTAGGACGCCAGCAAAAATCACAGTGACTCGATCTCTCCTCCAGATAAGGCCCTTCTCTAGTGTATAAGCAATTACTATGGTCACTTATAAAAATCCAGGGAAAGCCGGGCTCGGGGGCTCAGCCTGTAATCCCGCACCTTTGGGAGGCTGAGGTGAGTGGATTGCCTGAGCCCGTGGGTTCGAGACCCACCTGGGCAACTTTGCTATTCCTCATCTCTACAATAAATCAAAATGAGCCGTGTGTGGTAGCGCGCACCTGTAGTTCCAGCTACTCGGAAGGCTGAGGCGGAAGGATCGCCGGAGCCCAGCAGGTCGATGCTGCGGTGGCCGGGAGCGACCACTGCACTCCAGTCTGGGCGACAGAGTGAGACCCCAACTCCAAAAAAAAAAAAAAAAAAAAAATCCAGGGCAAACGTAACCAGTATAGAATATGGTTTTAATGGTTTCCCAATTCTCTTGTAACATGGCATTTTCATGTTATTTATCCTTCTGCAATAAATAAATAAACATAATTTATATGCAGTAATAAAATCAATATTTTAGAGTGGATAGGATCTTCAAAATTACAGTCAACATAAACATTTTCATTTCTCTTGGTAAGGAAGTGGATGGGAGTCTGACAATTAAGTTTGTAAGCTCATTCCAGAAAACATGCTACATACCTCATTGCTGAATGTCATTCGGTCACCTTCAAAGTACTCTTCTTGGGAAGCTATGCATCGACAACAGAGCCTAATCCACCCGTCAAAGCAATTTTGGAACTCTTTTTCTAGAATGATCCTTGAAGCAATCGTCTTATTACCCTTGATGTCCTGAATGCCATCAAATGTCTTTCTTTCAATATTTCCTTTACTTTGAGTATAGAAAAATATCATTCGGAACCAGACCAGATGAGTAGAGAGGGGCTCCAATACAGTTATTATTGTGTTTACTGGTCAAAAATTCCTTCACAAACAGAGCTGTGTGAACTGGCGTATTATCATGATGGTGGGACCATTTTTGTATACACTTTTCTCATGCCAAGATTTTTAGTTAAGATTTTACTAACTATTTCTCTGTCAATGTTTATTTAGTCTGCTATGCTTCTCACAATCAGCTGATGATTTTGACGCACAATTCAACAGATTTTTGCAATATTTTCAACACTTCTGCTTGTTACTGGTCATCCTGACCTCTCTTCATCATAACACTTTCTCTCCCCTCAGAAAATCATTTAATCCATTTGTACACTGCTGTTTTCTTCATGGTATTATCCCCATAAACTTGGACGAACATGTCCCTGATTTCACTTCCATACTTGTCATGTGTAGCAAGAAGTGTATTGTTTGTCCATTGCTCTAATGCAAGCTCATGATGGCACACAAAAACATGCACCAATAATGAACGCCACTCAGCAAGACACCACCACACATTGACACAAACACAGTTGTGAGACACTGATATACCAAGGTTATGAAATCTTATCAAGTTATTTGTATGGTGCCACCAATGTAAGAGCACGGTGGTAAGTCCATGAACTTAATTGTCAGACCCCCTATGTTCAGAAATTAAATTCATTTTTTTCATATTGTACTTTGCGATAGAACCAAACAAAAAATAAAGTTTCTGACTCTTAATTACTTCAATAAATTAGATAGAAATCCATTGCAGACAGGGAAATAGTTAATTCAGTCTGAATTGTAAATTCAGTCTCTATGGATAGTTCTTAGTTAGCAGCAGTGGGGATACTAATGATAAGGCAATGGTGCTTCAACCCTGGCTCCGTAGTCCAGAGAGCAATTGTTCAGAAATTAGACCAATAGACCAGCTCAGCGGCTCAGCCTATAATCTCAGCACTTTGGGAGGCCGAGGCCAGTGGATTGCCTGAGCCTACAGGTTTGAGACCCACCCGGGCAAATTGGCGAGACCTCATCTCTACAATAAATCAAAAATTAGCCAGGCGTGATAGCACGCACCTGTAGTTCCAGCTACTTGGAAGGCTGAGGCAGAAGGATCACCGGAGCCCAGCAGGTCGAGGCTGCGGTGGCCGGGAGCATGCCACTGCACTCCAGTCTGGGCGACAGAGTGAGACTCCAACTCAAAAAAAAAAAAAAAAAAGAAAGAAATTAGACCAATATATAGTGTTTCTAGGAAGAAAATTTTATCACTGATATTGTTTAGAATTATGAGCATATGTTTATTAC
Organism: Carlito syrichta; assembly: GCF_000164805.1. Taxonomy (NCBI): domain Eukaryota; kingdom Metazoa; phylum Chordata; class Mammalia; order Primates; family Tarsiidae; genus Carlito; species Carlito syrichta. The sequence continues at coordinate 11,242 of NW_007252663.1, forward strand.
TGTGTTTAAATTCTCTATAGACAATGTACCCCTGCTACCCTGTAACTAGTTTGCAACTAATGAACGGTAAAGTAGAATTGTCCATTAAAATTCCAATACAGTTACTAATTATTAACTGTTACTATTTATTAGAAAATATTTGGGCTAGGGCTCTGATAAATGGAGCCCTAAATGGGCTTTGAGAATGTACCCAGCCTTTGCTCTACAGTGAATTGCTTTTCCCAGAGACATCAAATTTCAGTTTTTGGCCTAGGAGCTGTAAGAATATCCAAATCTGAGAGAATAAATATTTGTTTTTCACAAGTTCATTATCTAACAAATCTTAACACTATGCCAAATTTTTTTTTTTTTTTGGCATTGAATAGTTAACTGAATTTTTTTTTAAGTGACCATTGATTTACTTGATGTTTGTCATTTTAGATATAAAAGCAGAACTTGGCAAGTCGTATGATTCAATTTGGGAGAATAATCAGTCTTTTAACAAGTGGACCATGCTCAACATTATTCCACTCTAAAGTTTATAGAGGTTCAGCTCTGTACCAACGAAATGAGAGCCTAGCTAAGAACACAATAAATATGCTGATTGGCTGGTGCAGGGTAAGCAGAATACATAAAAGGCAGCTGTGGAACATCTAGGAAGGTCAGTGATATCATTTATCTAGACTCCAGCCTCCGTGATTCTTGCACAGTGCCTTTGTATCATGAGTGGGTGTCCATTTTTAGGAAACAACTTTGGGTGAGTATTACCTCTCTATTACAGATGGGTTTAGGTTCTAGGAATTATTGGGCATAAACATTTTAATTTCTGAATTTAAAGAGCATCCAAAACAGTCACCTTTATTCCCTTGTTTAGCAATAAAACTCTAAACAAAACTTGCAATAAGAGAATTTCAATCACCCATATCATTAGTTAGCTGTGTTGTCTAAAGAACTACTTTCTGCTCTTTATTTATTAAATCTTCAGATATCCTCATAAAAAACTATCTGTAGAAGACAGTGAAGAAGACAAATCACAAACTGGTGTGAATAGAGCCAGCAAAGGAGGACTTATCTATGGGAACTACCTGCACGTAAGTGTCAGCATCCTTAGATGGTTTAGCTTCCATTGTTAGGCATTCAATTCTGCTAAGTGACTTTTTCATGGTTTTTATTTTATGGAATTTTTTTTCCCTCAGTCATCAATAGTTTTCTGGACCTAAAGATATAGCTATTCACAGAAATTAATAATACTTTTTCAACTTTTGTTAGAACAAGTCAAGAGATTCATAGGAGAAAATTCAGCTGTTTAGCAGAGGTATACTGAAAGTAGAGAATCCAGAATGTGGGAGTGGTGTATAATTAAGCTACACTCTGGATAACTGGCAGGTGTTACACAACTTATATAAATAAGACATGGTCAATAAATTCCAGGCTAGGTAACTGCAAGTGCAGTTGGAAAAAAAATCCTATTTTAAATTTCTTGTCATAAAGTATAAATGTTGAAGATACACAGATTTTAAAAATATTATTAGCAAATGAAAGAGGGATATTAGCTAGGTGCAGTAGCAAATGACTATAACCCTAGCACTTTGGGACACGGAGACGAGAGGACTATGTGAGCCCAAGGGTTCGAGACCGATCTGGGTAACTTCACAAGACTACAAGTAAAAAAAATTAGCCAGGCATGGTGGTGCATTCCTAGGGTTCAGCTACTGGGAAAGCCAAGATGGAAGGATCACCTGAGCCCAGCTGGTCAAGGTTGGGTTAGCTGTGAGCGTGCCACTGCACTCCAGCCTGGGCAACAGTATAAGACTCTGACTCAAAAAAAAAAAAAAAAAAAAGGGAGAGAGAGAGTTATTAACAAATGCGGCATTAGTAGATTATTCTGAAGTTTCAGCCTGTTTGTCTTTTTTTTTTTAAAGAAACAAAACTATTGAAGCCCTTGATGCCTTCATCAATGGGTTTATAAGGATGAACTGATGAAGAATGCTAAAATGATTTAAATGATTAGTCTCTTTGGGGAACACAAAAAATGACAGATGCACAGTCACCTCAACAAGTTTTCAACTTTCACCATATTCATTGCATGAGAAAGACTATGACTTCTCAAAAAGTGCAATAGCATTTATTACAATAAAATTCTACCAAATGGAAATTTTCTGAGAAGAATAAAAATCATAAATTCAAATCACTCTTTATGATGAAACTTATTCTTTGTTTAAAAACATAGATTGGTTTCTGAGAATTGGGGATTGGGGGAACCTTTTCTATTATTGTATTCCATTTCTTATTAAAGTTGATAAAAATCAAATTCTACAATTTCAAATGTCTTTTTATTTTTCATTTAAAGTTGGAAAAAGTTTTGAATGCACAAGAACTTCAAAGTGAAATAAAAGGAAATAAAATCCATGATGAACATCTTTTTATCATAACTCATCAAGGTGAGTTGCATGAAAGTTTAGACAATAAGTATTCCACAAACATTTTTCATCAATTATCAGGATAGCTATAATCTTTTAACTATAAAATGATGAAAGATCAAGGAATCACCTCTGTTAGAAATATTTGAGAATGTTTTACTGCCAGATAAATTTTCATAGGACCTCTATAGGGATTCAAACAGTCTTCTTTATGTTACCTAAGAATTGGGTCAGTAGGACTTGTTTTGTCCTTAACTCCAAGGGGCTTTCCATCTCTTAGAATTCCATCAAGTCTTTGCGAGTTAAGATGCTGCTTTTGCTCAATTTGGAACATTAGAAAACTATATTCAAGATCATCCAACTTTAATGTGGATTTACATAATCTTATAACAATCTAGTATTTAACAAAAATGTAAACTTGGTCTAATATGTTTATCCCTTCTAAATTTCTAAGTTCTGGGCAGAGGTTTGTAGCTATATGAACATGACTTTAAAGTTTAGAAAGGGCTGGGTGTGGTGGCTCAAGCCTGTAATCTCAGTACTTTGGGAGGCCAAGGTGAGAGGATTGCCTGAGCCCAAGGGTTTGAGACCAACCTGAGCAACATGGTGAGACCTAGCCTCTACAATAAACCAAATAAAAAATTAGCCAGGTGTGGTAGCCACAGTTTTGGCTACTTGGAAGGCTGAGGTGAAAGGATCGCTTGAGCCCAGCAGGCTGATGCCGAGGTGGCCTTGAGCATGCCACTGCACTCCAACCTGGGCGACGGAGTGAGACTCCAACTCAAAAAGTAAATAAATAAATAAAATAAAGGTTTAGAAGGTCCCTAAACTCTGAAACGAAGTGCAAATTTTCATGAACCTCTGTCTTAAGGAGGTCTATGACCCCCCAAATATGAATAACATTTGCCCTGGGGTTTTTGGTGCCATAATACTGACACCTGAATAAGTCAGGCTGGTCAGTGTCCCACACCTAGATGTGTTTCACTTCTCTACCAGTTCTTCATTTCTTTTCCTTAAATTTGTTCTTTCCTCACTGACTGGCTGGAATAATAAACCCCTTTGAGAAATTAAAGGTGGAAGACAATTGGCTTAGTGTGTTACTCCTCCTGTTTTTATATTTACATTTTTATTGATGGCTTATATCAAGGCTGAATCAGTGGAGAGAAATCATGGCATGGTGGGACAAATTTGGAATTCAAAAACTGTTTAGGATTTCATTTCTACCATTATAAATTGTTTGACCTTGTTCAAGTTGCTTAGTTCCATTTCCCCATATATAAAATAGAGAGAATTACTGTATCTTCTCACTCCAATCCTTTCTCTGAAGGAGAAATGAGTTAATGTGCATTAAAAACCTAACCCAAGGTATAACACAAGTTTAAATCTAAAAAAAGAGATAATAAATTGTTCAACAAATATTTCATTTGTTTTTTGCCCAAATATAAAAATTAGATACCCAAAAGTCTCCTTAAATGTAACTTAAAATTAAAATTGGATTCCCTAAATTAGTACAGAAACATAGGCTTTATCCATACAGAAATAAACAGGATTCACTAGAGATCTCAAAGGTTATTGACTTTTAATGCTCATTCAATTGGTTACATAATTTATTTATTTATAAACGAATCACCTAGTGTTTACCGAATGCCAAACACTGTCATAGGTACTGAGGAAAAATAGATGACTATGACAAAGTTCTTAGTTTATAGGATTATAGACTATTGTGGACAGGTCAAGCAAATGGGAATAACTATTTATGGTTGCCATGAGTAGTCTAGTAACACAAGAAGTCGAGATGTCTGGCTATGTCTTCATAGTGCTATACATTTACAGATTTTGAATCATAGTCTTCCATTTGTAAATGGGTAATTGTTTGACCATTTTATGAATGAGTCAACTGAAGTTAAGGAAAATTAAGCTTTTAGACCAGGGTAGTGTCTCACTCCTGTAATCCTAGTATTTTTGGAGGCCTAGGAGGAAGAACTGCTTGAGCCCAAAAGTTTGAGACCAACCTGTACAACATAGCAAGACGTCATCTCTACAAAAATAAAAAATAAAAAATAAATTAGCTGGATGTGGTGATACTGCCTGTAGTCTAAGCTACACTCTGGAGGCTAAGATGGAAAAATCACCAGAGTCTGAGAGGTTCAGGTTATAGTGAGCTGTGATTATTCCATTGCACTCCAGCCCAGGTGATGAGTGAGACCATTACTCAAAAAAAAGGGGAAAATTAAGTTTTTTGTCCTAATTGACACTATCAGTAATGTCAGATGTATTGATTTCCACTATGCTTCTTCCAATATGTCAAGTTGTATCACTTTTCTTTAGCAACAGTTTTGTTGTTTAACAGCCCATTGTGCAAGGGAAAAATACATTCTCAGTGAAGGGACCTGCTTAAATCCTTCAACAGAAATGCTTTGGCAGAGTTTATGTTTAAACAAACAGCCTTAGATTCAAATGAATATTCTGAAAGAAGGTATACTGGATAGTGTTGAATCAATTGCAAGTGAAGTTGCCCTCAGGCTTTTCAAAAATAAAACAGCCAAACAAAACATTGCATTTTAAGTAACTTAGCCTTATATTTTCAAGATCTTAAAACTCTACAGTCTTTCATTTAGGTTAAAAAGTATAATTAATCATATTAATTTGTCACTTTATGGTAGAAGTTGATTATCACTTCTTCCATACAGGAAGTTAGAATTAGGTTCATACAGGAAGCTTCCATACAGGAAGTTAGAATTAGGTTAATTGCTATGTCCTAAAAGCTCTAACAGTGCATTTGTTGAGAGGAATTGGTGTAGTAATAATAATATAAGGCATAGGTAATGTGCCTGGCATAGTAAAACATTTCCTAAAGGAAGTCTATCATAACTTTAACATTCATATTTACTTCTTGCATAGAGTGGGACACTACTTACACTTACTTATTTTTAAGTTATATTTTCATTTTTCTTTCAATATGTTACCCTGTCTTTCAAAAAATGATGGTCAAAAGACTCCCATAACTTTCCAATTGACAAGGGTTTTGTTATTACAGCTTACGAACTCTGGTTTAAGCAAATCCTCTGGGAATTGGATTCTGTTCGAGAGATCTTTCAGAATGGCCATGTAAGTTCTTATATCACAATGTTGGTTTCATATATATTTTTTAAAAAATATGATTAATATTATTAATAAGAAAAAATTTAACACCACATGGTTGACTTACTACTTAATGATCAAACATTTCTGAGTGGATGAAGAGTTCATTCCCATCTATTTTCCCATTGCTACCCCAGAACTACTCATGTAAGTTTCCTTTCAAATTTCAGTTTCAAGTCCTTTGTTTAGGACTCATTTTCCCTCTGAAAACAAAGGTAGTGTAAATGGTGGTGGATTGCCAGACTAACTGATAGAGATCCTCTGAATAAAAAGTTCCAGAATTGTATTTCTAGTAAATACTAGCTGTGGGAAGTTAGGATCAATAGTTAGGAAAGTGAAAGTGGAAGAGGAGGAGGGGGTAGAGATAGAGTTGTGGGAGGAAGAGAAGGAAGAAGACAAGGAGAGGGGGGATGAGCAAGAAAATAACAGGGGTACAAAGAATGGGAGGTGAGAGGGAAAGTTTCAGGCAGTGGCAGAGGCTTGACCTGCACTTCCTCCCCCATGCTACTTCCTATCCCTTTGTCCTCTGAGGGTTCTGTCTTCAGTTCTCTCCCTCTGAGGCACTGCTCCAAGAGGGGTTGGGGCAGAGAGGGAATGCATAAGACAGGATTCTTCTTATACTGTGAGTACACTAGCCGTTTGTGTCGGTGGCAACTTTTATCCTCAGTAAGAACAGATGTATCAGGTGCTATTTACTCCTCACTCACAAGTTTTCATGTTACCTTGACCTTTCTTCCTTGAATTAAAACTTAAAAAAGAAACTTGTTCTGAAATTAGAGTAGTTGTGTTCCAAAATTTACTTCTACCTTGCTTCTATATAATTTTCTATTTTTAAAGAAAGAAAAATAATTCTGATTTTGGAGGCATTTCTTGCACACGATCCAGAATTGCTATTTGTTAATGTATACTTTTAGTTCCAATATTCCTCTTTACAATGATGATATTTATTGAAAATGTAGTGACATTGTTTATTTTGTATCTTCTAGAAATCAAAATTTATTACTCAGCATGTTCTTTCTGAACCATAGGTCAGGGATGAAAGGAATATGCTTAAGGTTGTTACCCGGATGCACCGAGTGGCAGTGATTCTTAAACTGTTGGTACAGCAGTTTTCTGTTCTGGAGACAATGACAGCCTTGGACTTCAATGACTTCAGGTGTGCACCTGCAACATTTAGGAAAATGCAGTGAGGTTTGCCTTCTCAATCTCATGGGGTAAAAGGAGAATGTGTGGTTGTGTGACATGAGGAGCCTGTGCTACTAACAAAAACCTTGTCATTATGTGGACTTAGGGATCTTCAATCATAAAGTATTTGATAAATTATTTTTAAAATCTCACCATTAGCCGGGCTCGGTGGCTCAGCCTGTAATCCCGCGCCTTTGGGAGGCTGAGGTGAGTGGATTGCCTGAGCCCGCGGGTTCGAGACCCGCCTGGGCTGCTAGACCTCATCTCTACAATAAATCAAAAAATCAGCCAGGCGTGGTAGCGCATGCCTGTAATTCCGGCTACTTGGAAGGCTGAGGCGGAAGCATCTCCGGAGCCCAGCAGGTCGAGGCTGCGGTGGCCGGGAGCGGCCACTGCACTCCAGTCTGGGCGACAGAGTGAGACTCCAACTCAAACAACAACAACAGCAACAACAACAACAAAAAAATCTCACCATTCATTTTTACATACAAGTATAATATGATCAATTAATTTTAATTCATCATTAAGTGCTCTGTTTCCCTCCCCAAAATTATTAGACAACTTAGCAAAATGGCTAAAATAACTAATAAAATGTGTGTAATTAAATTTTCAAAAATTACAAACTAAGAATAAAAGAAATAGGATATATATGTCCATTGACAGCATGCCAGTCAAAAGTGTTAGTATAAGTTATGGATTAAACCATAAATTTTAGTTATAAATTTCTCTCTATATGTTCTAAGTACAATATTTAGCTTTGTCTTAAAATAGTATATGTATATTTTGTGTGTATATGTATATGAATGTGTAGATATAAAGTTTTTTCTTACCAAAATTTGAGAACTTTTCTCAAAACCTTAGATTTGTGTATTATATGATGTAACAGGCAATGTCTTGAACATGTTTAACAATCAAAGCAAAAGTCATAGAATTCTTTTGTGGTGCATTTAAAAAGTTAATGTATCAGGATCAATTCAGTGAAGGTAATTTACAAGGAGGTAATATATAGGTAATTGTTTTTGGTAGCCTATTTTATGATTGGCAACACACTAATTGTTTTATTTTACCAATGATATCATGGGTACTTATAATAATACTAGGTAGTGAGATTAATAATGTTCAAGAAAGTAAATTATAAGAGGAATTAAATAATATTTATTAAGAGCTGGGCTCGGTGGCTCAGCCTGTAATCACGCGCCTTGGGAGACTGAGGTGAGTGAATTTCCTGAGCCCTTGGGTTCGAGACTCGCCTGGACAACTTGGCGAGACCTCATCTCTACAATAAATCAAAAAATTAGCTGGGCGAGGTAGCACGCGCCTGTAGTTCCAGCTACTTGGAAGCTGAGGCAGAAGGATTGCCGGAGCCCAGCAGGTTGAGGCTGCGGTGGCCAGGAGCGGCCACTGCACTCCAGTCTGGGTGACAGAGTGAGACTCCAACTCAAAAAAAAAATATATATATATATATACATATATATTTTTATATATATGTATATATATATTTATTTATTAGGAATCTTTATAGAACTTTATAATAAAAAGTACTCAATGTCCACCTGCCTTTATCTTAGGAAAAAATGTGTTTATACACATGTACACACAATTGCACATATAGTATATATGTATATCTCACATAAGCACAAATAAAAATATATGTATATACCATTATTTCAACATACACTTATGGCACATTTATAATTAACATACAAATATAATATGTATTAAAATATGTATCATACATATATTAAAATAAAAGTGACACTTTCAACTTCAAATTGACAACAACGATGATGTTTAGCTAGCTCATTTTTCTAATTTCAGTGACAGTCAAATTAGAAGTCTAAATCTAGGCAATTGTATCTGTTCTCATTCTCTAGGAGAGTAAAACTGACAACCCCTTACAGCAAAAGAAAACATTACAGTGACTTAGAATGTCAACCCATCTCTTTCTTTCTCTTCTTTCTTCTTCTCTGCTATGTATTCTCAGAGAATACTTATCTCCAGCATCAGGCTTCCAGAGTTTGCAATTCCGACTGTTAGAAAACAAGATAGGTGTTTTTCAGAGTTTGAGAGTCCCTTACAACAGAAGGCATTATCGTGATAACTTCAAAGGAGAAGAAAATGAACAACTACTTAAGTCTGAGCAGGAGAAAACACTTCTTCAACTTGTGGAGGTCTGTACTCACATACAGTTTCTAAAGTCTAACAGTATATCTTGTCAATTTAGCTTCTGTCAAAATTAGGTTACATTGGCCCCTGCTTTGCTGAGCTCTGGTGAAGCCATGTGGTTCTTTGAGCTATAGCTGCCATGTTTCCCTAGCTTTGGTCCCCTCCATTACATTGGGGAGATGAATCTCCTCTCTCACTCTCTAATTTACTTTCTAAATAAACTATATCTTCCAATATGAAAAAACAAAACAAAACAAAATGGGGTTACATCATTGAAGAAAAGGAAAGAAAGAAGTTTTTAAAACTTAAATTTGTAAGTTAACTTATTATAATGCTTAAAATATCAAAAACCTCTTGAGAACTTCAGAAATATTTATATAATCAATTGCATGTTAATATTTAATAACCTCATAATCTCATCAAATCGATCCTTTTAAACATCCCTACTAAGCAACATTTAATTAGCTTATTTTTAGACTAAATGTGGTTAATTATCCATGAGCTTTATTACTTTAAAATATTCTGCAATTAGACATTTTCACTTATTGAATATTTTCTTAATTAAACTGAATTACTTAATGTTTTCCCTTTATATTTAAATTCCCTAAAGATCTGTAAGTAGACTTCAGGAATTATTAATGTATTTCTTTACATGTAAATTATTAAAGATATACTGTATTGTCTTGATTTCTTTCACAAAGACTTTTGCTTAGAATATTAAACTTTTGTTGAATTATACTCTGTTCATTAATCCCCCAGGTATTATAAATGTGGATTTAGGTTAATTTATTATAAATAGTACCATAACATAGCTTAAAAAGAAAGGATGAGAAAGAATCACAAAGCTAATACCAAAACTAAATTTAGGTTAAATTTTAAAGTCTATAGAGGAACATAAGTTAAGTTTTATTTCTAGATTTGAAAGTCCTGTAAAATCTCAAATTTATTACATATTTAGTTAATTTCAAAGTTACTAAGTATATAGCGCCCATACATTTTGAAGAGATCATATCTTATATACGTCATATTTTCTTCAGTTTCTGAGATATAAGTATTTTGAGAATAAACTAGAAGACATTAAATAATGTTCAGACATGTTGATAGATTTCTAGAAGACAATTGGGATTTCTGTAATCATGTATTAAGAAATAAAGAAGAAATAGTATTAATGATGACTTCCATAAAGATTAAGGAAACAGAATATATTGATTACTATTTCATAAGTGAAGAAATTTAAGAAAAAGAAAGAATACTTACAAATAAAACTTGTAGTATATATTCCTGGAAACCATGAAGATTTCTTTTTTCAAGTTTATACCCGTTAGTTATAGTGCATTTTACATATTTTAAATTTTACAAGTATTTACTTAAAAAATAATATTTATTTAAGGCATGGCTGGAAAGAACACCAGGTTTAGAGACACATGGATTTAACTTCTGGAGCAAGTTTGAAAAAAATATCATCAAAGGTTTGCAAGATGAATTCATCAGGATTCAGGTATTTATATGTCATGAGTTAATAAACTTACTACAGAATTATTAGGAACTTTATTTTAACAGTTAACCTTTCCTTTTCTTTATATTTGTTTTCTTTCACAAATGTATTTCCTTGGAATATATTACGTGATTGACTTAATTTCCTTTATGTACAATTAAAATTATGCAGAAATAAGCTGTGCATGGCAAGCAAGATGTTGCTTAAGACAAGTAGATGATATTAATAGACTTTTTTCATTTCTATTGAAAATTCCATATTATAACACATTCTAGACAGAACTAGGCACCCAAAGGACCAACCAATCAAATAGTCTTAGCCATATAACTTTCCTTTTATCTTGTAGATTTGCTGAGTCCTTTCTGTTGGCTCTCAGACAATGTCAGTTTTTCTAAAATAAAAAAATACTGTTGATTGCTTGTTTCCCTCAAGTAACAGAGGGAATGACTAAATTCCTTCTTTATGACTAAATTTCTTAAATGAGTTATTTAAATTCTATATCTTGAAAGGTTGTATCAGGTAACACTTTGAAGTCACACTGCGTGGGTTTCATTTATCCCTCTCATTCTTCTTCTTTTTTTTTTTTAAGGTAGAGTCTCACTCTGTTGCCCCACCTCCAGTTTTTAATAACTATATGATGCTAAACAGGTTATTTAACCTATTTTTGCCTTACTTTCGTCATTGGTAAAATAGAAAAGTTAGAGTATGTAACCCATAGTTTATAAGTATAAAACTAAATTAGTATTTGTAAAGCATTTAGAATAGTAGTTAGAATAATTATTTTTCATCTCTCATCTAATCCTTATTTTAATCCATCTTCTTGCATCATCATTTACAAATGGCCACCTTGTACATAATCTAACGGCCTTTTTAAATCTTAATTTTATTTGACCTCCCAGCTGCATCTAATACTAATCACTACTACTTACTCTCAATAATTCTCAAATGTTTCTCTCTCTCACTTAGATATCCCCTTAAAGATCAGATTGTTTCTTTAACAGCCTTCTTGATATTTCTTCCTGGTCCTCTCAAAAATACACCAATAAAAGCTAAACTTGAACAACATTTTCCTTTCCCTCCACTCTCATACCATTTAAAGATGTGTCTCTTTTATAAACCATTTAGTTGTTAAGTCAAACATCTGGTAGTGATCCTTGTTGTCTTACTCTTGCTCAACTACTTTTTCAAACTATTATCAAATCTTACCAATTTTACCTCTAAATAGCTCTCAAATGTCTCCCTTTAGCCTACCACTAACACTTAAGTGCAACCTGCCATTGTTTTTCATCTGGACTAAAGGAAGTCTCTGCACTTTCCTACCCTCCCCAATATGGCTCCATTCCAATTTATTTTTCACACTGTAGTCTGTGTAACCTTTCCAAAATGCAAATCTGATCACATCTCCCTTTTACTGAAGGCCTTTTGATGTTACCTCACTGTTTTTGGTATTAAGATAAAATGCTAACACCATCTGTAGGCCCTTTATAAACTCACATGGTCCAACCATACTGAGTTTCTTTTATTAGCTGAGTTTAACTCTTTGAATTTATCACTAAGGAGACTTTTTATGTGTTTTTCTCTGGGCTTGGAATATTCTTCTTCAGGTGACTCTTTCCCATTTTTCAAATCTTGGTTCAAGAAAAACTTCTTTAAGAAGGTCTTTCCTAACTTCCTTATTACTCTAAGTTATTCTGTCACTAATACTGCTCCTGTATAGCACAGATTACAATTTAATGCTAGGGTGGTTATTTTTCAATATCTTATTCTCACCAGATAATAACCTGTGTGATATCAGGGGATTCAATTTTTGTTCACAATTTTATCTTTATCATCTTAACATGGCATTTATTGAATAGATAGATAAATAACTGGAAAAACATGCACACAAATTCTTACTACAGAATTTGGTTGTTCTGATGAATTGGAAATAATTGAGTTAACTAATTTTCTCCAGCTCAGTTGTTTTAAATAGAACATGTGTCATAAGCAGAAAAATAAGAATTCTCTTAAACCAATTGATAGCAAATAAATAAGTTAGTAAAAAATATCTAAGAAATTATTTTTACAAAATGATATGCTGAATATGTAATTTCAGCAGAGTTAGTCGCCCTTCAGAGTAGAAATTCCTAACTTTTCCTGAGTGGAATTATTTTACTTTTTTTTTTTTTTTTTGAGTTGGAGTTTCACTCTGTCACCCAGACTGGGGTGCAGTGGCAAGCTCCCAGCCACCGCAGCCTCAACCTGCTGGGCTCTGGAGATCCTTCCGCCTCAGTCTTCCAGGTAGCTGGAATTACAGGCTCGTGCTACCACGCCCGGGTATATTTTACTTCTTATGTTAAATAATTACTGTCTAAAACTAAAACTAGGTCATTATTAACCACCAGTATTTACCTCTAATTTTGTCTATCTGGGTGTACTTCTTGTGATATTTATGAAGAGAACATTTGTTGTTAACAAGCCGGCTGTCAGGGGGAGACACATAACATCAATAAGGGTACCTGATCTCAAACCAGGCTAAGTGAGGACCAAATGGAGGCCCAAACTTTACCTGTACAATAGCCACAGTACAATTCACAGATGTGAATTGTACTCCACATCTTTAAAATAAAAATTAAAAAAAGAATTTAAAAAAGGATTAAGTCCAGAAAGGTTGTCAGGGGCTAGATTATAAAAGATTTTGTAGACTAAATCATTTGGATTTTAAATTATTATTATTATTATAAGGAGTTTTTAAAAATTGTAAGCAAGCAAAAGAGTGATAGTATTGCATGTGTATAGCTTTGTTGCCTAAATTAAAGTTTCCTCAATATAAAAATTTAAACTTAATTAAAAGGATAGAATCAATGAGAATGTGGAAGATTCCTTTTGATAAGGCACAATTTTTAAATTGTAATATTAAGTAATCTGGTAAATATTCCAAGTATATCCCTTCTGCAACTGTAAGTCTCCTCATAAGCAAAGCTTTCTAAAATAGCAATCTTTTCTCTTGAGACTATTAATGCAGTATTTTTTTCAAGGCTAAGGATGAGTCAGAAGAAAAAGAAGAACAAATGACTGAATTTCAGAAACAAAAAGAGGTGCTACTGTCCTTATTTGATGAGAAGCGTCATGAACATCTCCTCAGTAAAGGTAAATATTTTTATTCTAAGGATCCTTTCCCTGGAATGCGTTGAGTGTGAGATCAAAATAGAATTTGCTAAGACTATTAAGCTTTACTTGGGAGAAATAGAATGAAAGTTGATACTCTACTTATAGCAGCAAGAATTGAGTAAATGTCATCTATAATCTATTTTAACAGGTTTGTATGCCTAGATTATTTCAAAAGTATTAGAAAAAAATTTCATAGTCTGTGCCAATATGAGGGATTGATCAATTGCATATAGTTTCTCAAGTGGCTCACAACCTCATAGGAACAGAAATAAAGACAAATCATTGTAATTGTAAATAAGATGATAGTGATAAGAAAAGGAGTAACTACTTTGAGAGTAAGAGTGGCTTGACAGAGAAAATGTTTCTCAAGCTGACCAGGAAGATCATGCATTTAGACTTTTGGCACAATTGATATTGAGCTATTATTTCCTGAAAATAATTGACCAGTAAAATCAGTACCTTCATTATTAAACTTCTGTATTCATTTTGACTTAGAACTTTTGTTGCAAGTATCTCAAAATCTTTTTGGAAATAACCAGAATAAAAGTAAAAATTAATTTTTATAATACAAGTACAAGGCATAGCAGTATATGAAGTTGGTATTAAATTCTATAAGCATAAAATATCAGCCTGTTTTCTTTTAAGAAGAAACTCAGTTAAGAATAGCAAAGTCAGTTAGAAACAAAGTCTTTTATTAGAGCCCACATATGTGATTTCATATAATGGTTGTGCTCCTAAAAGCCAAGTTAACTAATTTTAAGTGAAGTAGAGAAGACTACTTTCAAATAACACTTGGAATGAATCTTGCTTAACTCTTTGAAAAGTAAGTCATGATACTATTTTACTTGGAAAAATGTTTTATTAAGGAAATATTTTCTAGAAACATCAGGTTTTCCTAATATGACTGTGAAAGATTTTGATAGTTTTAAAGTATATACATTTTTAGTTTGTCTTTTAAAATCCAATGTTAAAATAATGTTTTAAATGATACGCTTCCAAATTCAAGCTAAGAAATAAAAATTTAAATTAAAAGTTACATTGTTTTCTAAACACTCATAGCTCATTTAATTATTCAAGGTGATGATGCTAAATTAATATAAGATTGACCTAAATTACCTATTAAATTAAAACTTGCTGTGTATTTTGCAGGTGAAAGAAGATTGTCATACAGAGCACTTCAGGGAGCATTGATGATATATTTTTACAGGTAAAAGCATTTCAGAAAAGAGGTGGAAGTTAAAATTAAGGTGTGGAAATGGATAATAAACCCAGTATAAAGCTTATAAATTGCAAGTATAATTTAATGCAGTAATTTCATTTTGGAGAAAACTTAGAAATGCCTAATAGTGAAGTTTCATGAGGTTTCTAAAATTTTAAATAGCACAGTTTTAACTTTGTTTCTGAAAGGGGTGACCTCTCCCCCAACACACACACATGCACACACAAATTTAAATATTTTTAAATTAAATTCTACAAAGTATTATGCAACACCAAGTGTCCTAAAGGGCCAAGTTTACTTTGTCTCAGAAACTCAGTCATGAAATGTGTTCTACCATTAAATAATGTTGTAGTTTATTCCTGTTTAATAAAATGACAAGGACTGAATAACAAGAAAACACCTTGTAAACTCTACTACTCACTCAGCAACTTCAAGTAAAACTGCCTTCACTGTCTAAATGTTTGAGGTGTTCCTAAAATACTGCTTCATTCCTACTCTTGTAAGAAGTTCTCAGCCTCATGGTTCGTAATTTAAATGTGTCAGTACAATGGATATCACACTAACAACAAAAGACTTCAAATACCTGTCTTTAAAGATGTCTTGCTTCCATGTAATTATTTTATTTTAAAAATCCTCTCAGATCTTTTTTCAGAAAAGCAACATAAAATATTTTGACTCTTTTCTTAATCTCAAGTAAATGTATGCCAGTCAAACTTATGTCTTAAGTAGAACAATGTACTGAGAAAGCTTAAAAATTAGATGAAAAAAAGCAAAGCCAGTAGATGAAAGAAAATAAAAAAGCAGTCTTTTTGTGTGTGTGTCTTATCATCTTTGCCTAAAAGATGTTTCTAGCTGTTGTTAGCTAGAAAATCTTCTAAGATTATGTGTCTTCTTTTTAACAAGAATTCATGTTAGGTGTGACTCTGGCTGATCACTTCATGAATATCGTAAGAAATTTTTTAGATCTCAAACAAGTACTGCAAACTGTGTTTTATCTCTGAGAGGAAGAAAGAGAGACTGAGAGAGTAATCCAAAGCAACCACAGATTCTGAGGCAAAGTTGATATTTGCTTCCAGGGCCAACTGATGATAAAACTCGTGCACTTTCTAACACACTGAATTTGCTTGAATAGATTTCTTCTTTTTCTTTTAGAGAAGAGCCTAGGTTCCAGGTGCCTTTTCAGTTGCTGACTTATCTTATGGATATAGACACACTCATGACCAAATGGAGATGTAAGTCTCCTCTCCCATCCCATGCTCCTTCTGCCCGAATCCTGATCCTTTACTCTTTCTTTTGTGCAGCCCTCTTCCCTTACTGTCTTTTCCTCCATTCTTTGCGTGTGGGTGAATTCTTTCATACAAATCAACTTGGCAACTACTCTGTCCCAGGGCTGACTTATCCCATATGCAAAGCAGCCTCAGTGCCTACGGTCCACAATACTTTGGGGGGGGGGGTGCTCATGAAACCATTAGAATTTATCTTACAATCTAAAGAAAAAATAAACTTTAGGTCAAAAAAATGTTTTACTCTATAATAGAAATATAGTCATTTTAATGTCAATGCTGTTTTAAAATATAATTTTAATAGTTTTTCTTTTTTTTTTAAATAAAGGAGCATATAAAGGCAGAATTAGTGAGGGCTCATGAAAGTTGTTTGTGGCCCTGCTCTTCCCTATTGTGTTCATGGGCTAAATGTTATGATGGATGGAGTAAAACACATGTGGACTCACCCAAGTTGGTTGCTAGGCAACCTCGCAGTCTCATCTGGCTCTCGTGTGAGCCTTCCATATGGCTCCGTGATAAGGTGTCAGCCTTTTCTCATAAGCAATAATCATTACCAACTCCTTGCTTTTAGAGCACTGTGGAACTAATGGCAGCAAAATATCCATGGTATAAATGTGTGTGTTTGCCTAGATAACCATGTGTGCATGGTGCACAGAATGCTGGGCAACAAGGCTGGCACTGGAGGTTCCTCAGGTTATCAGTACCTGCGCTCAACTGTGAGGTAGGTGGAGGAGATTCTCCTTTCTTCTTGGTGGCAGTCACCCATCTTGCACCTCTCCATGTATGTGTGAATTAGCCAGGGAAAGGGATTTATGTTTGCTCCTGTCTGAACTGCTGACAGCACATTTGTAGTTAGATTTTATTTCAGTCAGATTCCTTGGAGGTAACTGTATCCAATCCTTAATTAAGACCTTCACCATCTTGATGCTGTGATGACAAAGGACATGGAGCCGATGACTGCATGACACGTGAGAAAAAGATAGACTTAACAGTGTTCAATTCCAAGCAGAAAAGTCTCCAGCTCCTGGTTCAAGTTTTGACCAGACTAAAACTTTTATCATTAATTCCAATAATGTATTCTTGACTAGATAAATGACACAACTAAAATAGTTTCTCATTTCCTGGTATGACTCTATTTTATATTATAAAATTACTTCCACCTACTCCAGAGAGTGCCCTTTCCACAGTGTTTACAAGGAAAGAGATCAACACTTATTGAGAACTTAAAACATGTTTAAAAGCTTTTTAAGGCATTTACATTTATATTTTATTTCATATTCACAATGTTATAGATGGATGCAAAAACAGATACATATGGAAACTGGGACATGCCTATGGTCCCTTGGGAAAAAAGAATCAGCTTGATAAGAAATTAGATATTCACATTTCGCCCCCTCCAAATTATTTAAAGTACACTGCTTTTATTACTACTCTTACTACCAGATGGGTTGATTTCTAAAATGTAGTTTCAAATTTTTACCATTTTTATACATTTTAACTTTCTCTAGAAATAAATTTTGTAAGCACGAGACAGGCAATGGTTGTACAAAGTGAGCACACACATCAGTGTGTGGTGGAAATAACGAACACAAACAGCATTTCTAGTATGTTATTACCTCACTTAAACAAAGTCTTGACCATAAGATGGGACTGAAATTTTTATTTTATCAAGTTAGAAACTGGGCAGAGTTTAAACAACTTGTTCAAGGTCCCTGAATTGCAAGTGACAGAACCAGAGTTATTGAGCTTCAAAGGCAAATTATCTTCTTTTATGAAACTGCAAGAGTTAAAACAGTTGACTAACAAGCACAGAGGCAATTTTAATGTAAAAACCACTATTATAGACATTTATTATGAATCTAAGATCGCATTTCAATTTATTAACTTCTTCATGGCAGTGACTTTGACATTAGAAAGTATCTTTCACTGAACAACTAAGAACTTCATATGCTTTAAGCTTACTTTGCATATATCCTTTAGAAGTAGGAAATGAGACTAAACCCTTGTCTTTATGAAGGCAGCATGACAATAATAAGACCCAGAGTTTTCATAAGGATCTCTCTGATCTGGATCAAATACTCAATACTGTTTTATGGGCATGAAATTTGAATATAGAATAAAACTAGGCAATCTTAATACAGTACTACATAATACTTAATATATGTACTATAATATACACTATGGACTGTGTAATATGTTATAATATTTAATATTATTTATGAAAAAGTTTATCTGAGAAATACAATTTTTGAATAGAAAATTTTAAATATTTAATGTCAACAAATCTAAAACAACTTCATGTATGTGCTTTTCCAGCGACAGGTACAAGGTCTTCGTAGATTTATTTAACCTTTCAACATATCTGGTTCCCCGACACTGGATACCAAAGATGAATCCGATCATTCATAAATTCCTATACACGGCTGAATTTTGTGACAGCTCTTACTTCAGCAGTGACGAATCAGATTAAAATCATCTGAAAATTCCATGAAGAATATAGATTACTCCGTCTATTTTTGTATTTCCTATGAGTTTTCATGAATATACAAAAAGTACTAATGTAATATATGTATATAGATAGTTCAGCACCATGGTGTCCTGATTCAATAATGGAAATAATTTGATTACTTCCTATTTGTGATGGTATAATATTAAATATTAAGAAGAGAAGTAATTCAGTTAAATTGTAACACTGTATGTAGAGTGTTTTCCTATTAAAAATTCAATTTCCCTTGATACTCACCTTAATGTAACCACTTAATGTCATCATTATGTTATTGTATCATAACTTATAAGTTTATAAACTTCAGTTATTTCAAATATTTTGTGCATCATTCTGTACAAAGACTTATGCAAACAAAAATTTTAAAGTAATAAAATTAATCCTTTGCCCTATATTGTTTTGAAACATTGCTTGTATTTATTAAGACTCTTGGTGAACAAAGATGGAAATCTATCTGAAGCTTGATTAGAGAGGATTTATTGGATTATTACTCAACTGGCTTACAGACTACAAAGGAGTACCATCCAAAAGTCTGAAAGATCTGATACCCCAGGGACTGGATCCAGTTCCTGGATTACTGTATTCCTGAGCCACTCTGAGGGTCCTTCCTATGTCATCTCTTCTCTGCAGGTTTTGGCTTTCTTTTTCTGTGGTAGAACATCTCTTTCATTAGGCTAGGTCCCATCTTCCAGCACATGCCCCGTTCCCACTTGCTTCTAGTGCTAATGATCCACTCTAGACTATTAAATGGATTAGAAAATCACTATAGGGTTGACTAACTTAGTAGCCACTCTGAGATCCTTGTGAAACCACATCCAGAAACATGGTGATGACTTTCATAATGATTTCTAACCATCATGTGAAGATTTCATTACTTTGGCTTCAAGAAGTTTGTCATGGCTGGAGCATAGCACAGGCCTATACAGCATAGCAATAATTGTTGAAAAGGTAGTGAGGGACTTTTTGAAAGTTCTTTTAAAAGAGCTTGCATGCCATCTTATAAGCATTGAGAATTCTTTGATTGGTTTCAAACAGAAGAATAATACAATAATGTCTTTGAGAATTGTAAATCCAAGGAAAATCTAGTAGATGTTCTCTAACAAGATTCATCAGAATCACCTGGCATCTGGTCTGGAAACTATACTTTGAGAACTCCTAGATTGAGGGGCATGAGATGTAGTGAGCAGACTGTTGAATAGTGGAGATAAAAGATACTAAAAAATGTGGACCTAAGAAAAGACAATAGAGTGGATGTAGGTGATAAAGTGATGGGTTACCAAATATAGCTGGCAAGTTAAAATATCTAGGGTATCTCTTAATTTTGTCAATTGGGTGATTACATAATATTGATGCTATTAACCAAAATAGAGGCTTTAGGAGCTTTTGCTTGAGGGTGGGAGTAGGATGGGGAAGACGAATAGAATTTTGGAGACATTGAGGTTAAAGTTCTTATGAAGAAAGAAAAAAAAAAAAGACACATGAATTTGAAGCTGAGAAGTCTGAGTGAATATAAAACACATTAATACTGCGTTGACAAAATGTAAGCCACATACTTAAGAACAAGTTCTTTTTAAACCAAACTCAAATACAGGTTGTTTTATTATATAGTCATCAAAATCCAGAACAGCTGGAAGGTATTAATTATTTTAAAATTTAAAAATTTTAAAAATCCTTTGACACTTAAAAAAGAATATTAGAAAAGCATTTATATTACATAGAAAGTCAGTAACTGAACATTAACCAGAACAACCAGGACATAGTTCTTTTCTGACATATTTGGATAATAAGAATGTTTATCAATTATAATGTCAATATTTGCCTTCCTGGAATATCTCTAAACCTTAGTCAACACATATTCCTTTGAAATTGGTGATGGTTGGTGTAGGAAAAGATAGATGGCATTTTGTTTTTGATTTCCTGATAAAAAGGAAGAATAAATAAAGGACAAAAGTGAGGGGAAAATGGTGTGTCTTTGAAGTTTTTTCAGTGGTTGCTGCTGCATTTAAAGTTTCATTTTTGTTCATATCTTTCAAATAAGTGTTTGACATGATTTTCTTTTTCTAACTCATTATACTTATATTTGATCAGAATATCAGCTCTTTTGCACTGAGATTCTTACATTGCTAGGGAAGAAGTGGCTTGGTTTTCCAGTTACAAAGTGTGAACAGCCCAGTGTCCCTTCTGGGTGCACAGGATTATTGATCATTCCCAAGGATGCAAGCCAAGCAGAACTGCAATCATGGTGTAGCACCTGAAATCACTTATGCAATTAGTGAAGCAAGAGAGATCACCAACATCAAGACAGGGAGTCAAGTGAAAGCCAAAAGGGAGCACAAAGAATCATTCAGGGAAAACTAGGTGGAAAACTGGAAAACAGAGTCTGGGGAGTTCATGTTTTGGCTAATACCCTAGATTAAGAGATTGGATTTTGAAAAGAGAGGTATCTATGAATCTTGAGAGGAAGGAAGAGGTTGATCCTGGTGCTGATAAAAGTACAGAGTTAGAAAATAGAAATGGAAAGTAAAAATGATACTTAATTCTTTAGTCAGGGAAGCCAAACCACTGGGAAACTGTGGTAAATGGTAAGAGAATGAGAGTAAGAAAATGTGGGATAATACTTTGTTCTCTAATGTAGGGGAAATGAAGTAGGAAATAAAATCTATTGGATTCCTATTGACAATGTATCTCAGGAATGTTTTAAAAAGTTTCTCATTGCCGGGCTCAGTGGTTCAGCCTGTAATCCCGCGCCTTTGGGAGGCTGAGGTGAGTGGATTGCCTGAGCCCGCGGGTTCGAGACCCGCCTGGGCAGCAAGACCTTATCTCTACAATAAATCAAAAAATCAGCCAGGCGTGGTAGCCTGTAATTCCGGCTACTTGGGAGGCTGAGGTGGAAGGATCGCAGGAGCCCAGCAGGTCGAGGCTGCGGTGGCCGGGAGCAGCCACTGCACTCCAGTCTGGGCGACAGAGTGAGACT